>NC_069077.1:88135385-88436031 GCF_025698485.1 Gossypium arboreum
CTAAGGGCCACATATTCCTTAAGTTTTTTCATCGGGTCTAACTCATCAGTGCGTGTCTTTATTACCTTAAGTGTTTCTTTCACTTCCCCCATGGATTCTTAGAGATGGACCATACGACTTTCTAAAGCTGATAGTATATCCTTTGATTTGTTATTTTTCTTCGACCTCCCACAAGTGTCCATCGGGATATTCTGCTTTTCTCCTCCTTTTTTCATCTCAATGGCGCCTTCGATCCTTAACTCTGATACCAACTGTCATTGTACTAAACCTTTAATCTCGTAAATCGCACGGACTTAAGCAATTTCCTTTATTTGAATCTATCTAAGTTAGTCTAACTCTCGCAAAGACGAGAATTCCCACAGAATTTCTCTTAGGCACCAAAGTCTAGCAAAAGCAAAATCGAACCGAAAGAGTAAGGAAAAACAGAAAAGGTAAAGGAAAATAAAATATCAAGTGTTTGATTAAATGCTCTAAAATATATTCAATTTATAGTTGAGCTCCCTCAAAATCAATGGTACAGATTGAGTTACATCGATAGTTTAGATTAGGGCCTATTCAAATTGGGAGTCCTAAAAGGTTTAAACTTTATATTATTTTATCCCTTTAGGATATACACTATTTACCCTAGTAATTCTAGTTTTACGGGAGTGTTTTACTGGGCCATCAAGGCTTTAAGTAGATAGGCTTTTTCACAGGTTCCACGAGTCAGACCAATTCAGTCGGGTTAAATAAGTCCCATTTTATTCACTAACCTTTATAGGACACTTTTCGCGCAATTGTCATGGGTTCTGCACCGTGGCCCGTAGCACTCTTTCTTACCTCTTCCTTACTCCCTTCTACATTGTATCAACAAGTTCCTAATTGGGTTCAACAAGAACCTAGATGAAGTCCGAGGGAGGATCATGGCTTAAAACCTATTGTGAAGTATTTGTGAAGGCCTTTTAAAAGTTTGCAAAGAGGAGGGCAGAAAGAAAGTTATGATGGGAGCACTTCAACCAGTCCAACAACTCAGGAGAAAGCTCAATCTTAACAGCCCGTGGTACCTAACCTTTCACCAACAATAAAAAAGGGTGTCCATGCTGTGAATATTGGAAATGAATAGGCCACAATCGAGACAATTGTTGGAAAATTCATGGGTAACGTATGTATTGGAAGCCATCACCCCATAATAACGACTAAGATTGTAGAGGTAACATAGAAACATTAGAAGGAAACTCTCCGTTAGCTAAGCCTTCAACTTTTAGCAAAGAACAATTGGAAATACTCCAAAAATTAATCAGCCAGGCTCAATTTTCAGCCCCTACTCCTTCCCATGCATTTGGAATGAATGTAATGATTTAGATGCTTTCAATGTCGGAAAAAAGGAAGTTAAGTGATTGGATTCTGGATTTAGGAGCAATTGACCGTATCACAAGTGATGAGATCTTATTTGAATCTTTAAAATCATGTTATAAGAATTCGGCGGTAAGGATAGCAGATGGATCACTCTAAAAAATAGTTGGAATAGGTCTTGTTAAAATTTCAAAGGACCTAATCCTTCATTCAATTCTTTAGGTTCCAAATCTAGATTACAATCTTTTCTTCATAAGTAAACTTCCAAAAAAAACACAACTTTGTTACTAAATTTTTCAAAATTCATGTGAATTTTATGACTTGAACTTGGGGAGGATGATTGGCAATGCAGAATTGTACTCAAGTCTCTATCTTCTTAGAATTCCTAACAGCCAAAGAATATAAACCCATCCAAGCCTAAGTGTACCATGGGTCAGTCCCAAGTTACCATTTTAGTGAACTAGCGGATATTGGACAAATCACTTTGTGGACATACTTATGCTAGTTAATATTATATTTTTTATAGATTCTTTTGTGTGTAATTCAATCATCTAATGGTTTATGTCAGGTAAAAGATTCTTTTGTGTTTAATATTATGATTTTGGAAAAAGAGGGTTTTAAACTATTCTATGTTCTGTTTATCAGGTGTAGATTTCCAATATCAAAGTTCTACCACATTTTCAAATATAATTTGAGCTGCAAAAGTTTTTAGAGAAACTTATGCCTTCTTGATTGTTCGTTTGCTTCACCTGTATTGTGTGTAGTTTACTTCCAATGGAGAGGACAGAGTAGTTGTTGGAACCCTTGATCTTAACCGATGTCTTTGGCTTCCAGAAGAAATAGCTGGAACAAAACCAGAGGTATTCATCATATCTCAACATTTTTCTTGTGTTATGTGTGTGCGTATTCAGTTATCTATATATCTTTTGGTGTTAAGGCGTCTTAATTGTTCTTCAAAACAAGAACATATTTGCTTATGACCTGAGGTAAGGCTATTGTATATTGTATACAGATTGCTTTGCTCCACAACAATTTGCAGTCAACTTAAAAATTTCCTATTGGGTTGCATAATCCAATTGTGGATTGTTCGTGTTTTGAGGTGGAGAAATAATTAATCCAAATGCTGGACTCAATCATGCCTAGAAATGAAAACTGTCGAATAAGATATTAAAAGGATATGAAATTACAGCTAAATTACTACAAATATGTTTATTTTCCTTATAGCACCAATATCCTACATGTATCCAAAGAAGGGCGTATGAAGATATATGAAAAAGAACCCAGAAAAATTGAAGTTAACTCATTTGTATACATTCTTATTCGACATTCACTGCGAAGTATTAGTAATAGAATCTAGAACCGTTAATTCGCCTTAATTAATACAAGTCTTTAATTCACTTCATTTATGGAAAACAACTTCAGAAAAATAATTTTTAGAAAATGTATTACTTTATTTGAAATAGTTGATATTTTTAATATTTCGATGATTATCGTAAAATATTATGTTGTTTATTAAATTTTCTTAAAATAAATTGTAGAAAATTTTTCAGTAAAGCAAACATAACTTAAATTGTATTTGTTACAAAGTATTATAAAAGCATTCTTTTAATAACCGAAATTTATTTTATAATAATATAATATTTTATAATAACTAATATATTATATATATTTAATAATAACCAATGCTTAATCTATACTATTATTTTAGTCCCTAATTGAGTTAATCGGTACTAACTTAGTTGAAAAAAAAACTAATTTACCTTTTCTATTAAATGATTCTATTATTATTTTAATAGTTTTTTTCTTTTCATATTTTAATATAAATTTTAAATTAAAGTATTAAAATTAACATTTACAAGGATCAAACACATGTTCAATGAGTTTATAAACAAGTTATTTACCACTACACTAATAATAAATATTAAGTAAAATTTTTAAAAATAAATGTTTTACATAAAACATTTTCTCACCAACATCATGCATATAGATTATAGAATTTCTAGTATAGGTAATGTCATTGATTGAGTTGATGTTATAAGTCAATTTGATGTATAATTTTTATAATTATATTTTTAGTATTGAAACTTTCTTCATCAACTTAATATTTTTTGACGTGTTATAGATAAATGACAATATAATAACAAACAATTGGGTTAATATTTTATTATTTTAAATATTTTAAAATTAAATTTTAAAAATTATTATTAATATAATAAAATTTTGCTTGATTTAAGTTAGCTTTTATATAAAAACCAAAGTTAATTAGGAATTATATTTGATACATTGTCAATACAAAACTTTATGCACCACTAGTATATCACAATTAGTTTGCACGTTAATGAATAAACTAAAAAAGTTGATCTTTTAATAAATGCTTAGAATTATTTAGACCTAATTAAAATTAATTTTAATTTATCACTATAATTTTGTCATCTCCATGTATGTGTATCGACACAAAACTAAGAAAGTTTTAGGATTCACTAAAATCTTAAGATATTTAGATACAAAAATTGGGTAATCACTAAAATGGGAGGAAAAGATCAAACTACCATTGCCCTATAATTAAGCCCAAATAATGCAACATAATATAACATATTTGATTGTTGCTCAGTATGAGATTAGTTTATGAAGTGATTTTATGTTATTGTTTCAAGGGAACTCAGTCTTTTTAATTTTTTGAAAACAATGTTAGTTCATTGTAATGGAAGTTCTGCGAACTTATAAGAGAAATGTTTATCAAAACTAAGATTTTAGTGATTACTCAATTTTTGTATCTAAATTTTCTAAGATTTTGGTGAAACCTAATTCTTTTTAGTTTTGTATTGATACACAAGGAAGAAGATGAGAAAATTATAAAGTGAGAAATTAAAAATAAATTTTAAGTATTTATTAAAAAGTCCTTTAATTTTTTCTGAGTTTACTCATTAACGATGTGGCGAATTGTAGTGCATTAATGTTGCATAGAGTTTACGTAGTGACTATTCATCAAATATAGTCCCAGTTATTTATAAGAGTTTTTTTATAAAATGTTTGCCTTATTCATAAGGATAAGTAAATTTCAAAAATTATTTTTTTTTCACCAAACTATTTTCATGAAATAAAAATAGAAAAGTATTGAAATCATAAATAATTTTCCAAGAAATAAACGGAAAAGCAAATTACCCCATCCATCATTATGAAATAACATGGATCGACTTTATTTTGTTATAATTTTTCGACAGGGGATTGAAGCTGGTTTTGGAAGAGCATACTTGAGCAATGTATGTGTTGCAAGGGAACTGCACAGAAATGGCTTAGGTTATGACATTGTCACAAAATCAAAGATAGTTGCCGAAGAATGGGGTAATGAATGCATTTATCTTTTATTATAATTCTGTCCCTGTCATAATCATCTGACGTAGATTAAACAAATTTCCTGGACTGTCACTCACCAAAAATTGAAATCTTGAAGTTCTGCATCAGATGGTAGAAGCTAAATGCATCACCGATGCCTACTTGGGCCATTTGGTTAGTCATTTAGAAATTTACCCTTTTAAATATATAAATGGATTGACTGTCTTTAGGGTCCTGTCTTTAGGGTCATATTTTCTTAGGGTATCTCTCAATGGTAATGGCATAATGACGGTATCGCCATGCCACTGGGTAGGGAGGCCTTGGCCTTATCAAAACTACTCTAGAATTGCCAACCTCAGTCTTCATTTAACTTTAAAATGAATAATGAAAGGTTAATCACCCTGACTTTCACCCACATTTTCCAAATATTAATTCTGTTTATCCAAGTTTTCCTTATGAGGAAATTGAAAGAAAATGATATTGATATAGTTTCTGATATCAGTTTTGACTCCTATGGAGACACGTGTAAGACTTAAGGCATTAGCATGCATTTTCTTCATACGAGAGGATTTCTTTATCAAGCTCTTTTGCTTTCTAATCCTGCCTCGCTATTTAAAAACGTAAGGTTCTATATACTAGCTGAGGGGCCGCCACATATTTCTAAACATTAAACTGGCTTAGCCCTGAATCATCTCTGTGGTCTTACATTTCTAGTTTACCAGTCAAGCGTAATGAATATTATCAGGTACTGTGTAAGTTAATCATGAATATATTGTTTGATATACTGTTGCTGGAAATGGAACTTGAAGTAATCAAATAAGCGCTACTAGTTTCTTCAATTTTATTGGAGGCAAGCGAAGGTTGCCCTAAGGGATGATGTGAACCATGTTATCTTATGTATTATTAATGCTACCAAACTTTTTCAGCGAACTTTCCTTCCTCGCTGCAATGTTTTCCTTAAATTATAGTTCGTAAAACGTCAAGGACATTGCTCGTTGACAAAGACTGACTAGAGGAGTCTGCACTCTCTTAGTGCTTGCCTTTCATGCATTTTAGCATTCTGCTGCAACAATGTGTTTCAAAACTTTTTGGGGGCAATTATTTATAGGAAATTGCATATGAGCATTGGCTCATTGGTGGCTATATACGTATATACATAGAGAACTCAATCTGGATATGCGATATTTAGATGCTGCTGTTGTATATTTCAGGCATAACTGATCTATATGTACATGTTGCTGTCGGCAATGAGCCAGCGAAGAATTTGTACATGAAAAGTGGTTTCATTCATGAAAATGATGAGCCTGCTTGGCAAGCTAGATTTCTAGATAGGCCCCGACGGATTCTTTTATGGATTGGTCTTCCTTGCACTAATGAGTTGTAAACTTATAATATTATAGTCATTTCATCTTGCTTCCTGTTCGTGTTATTATACGTTTTGATTCCATGCACGTTTATTTCATTTGGAAAGCTGTCCCATTTCAAAATGCAATATAATCTATAAACTATATAATATAAAAGGAAGTTCCAAATACCTTCCTTCTTTGACAGATGGCAACTCATGGTGCTTTTTTTTTATATATATATATTTAGATTAGTGGTTAAATTTTAATTTTGGTCTCTCTATTTTACTTAAATTTATAATTTAATTTTTATACTTTAGTTTCTAATGTAGTTTGGTCCTTATATTTTTATAATATTATTAATTACTCCAAATAGTTAATATTGTTAACTTTTTATTAAAATATTATGTGGTTATATATAATTTGAATATTTTAAGAGTATTAAAATTGACGAGTAACTTTTCATTTCTTGATTTTGTCTCTGTTTTTTATTTTTCATTTTACATTATAGGATAATTGTCAAATTTTAGTTTTGACTTTTATACCATGCTTGTTGATGGAGAAAGTATGGTTTCAAGGAGGCCAGCTCACCTGTGATAGGAAGAGAACTTGAGTTGAAAGCTAAGGAAATTAAGAGCTGGAGACGAGAAGAGTTTAAAGGATGCTAAGTAATAGAGAAAATACATGGGGGGAGAAGGGAGGATCCTCGGTTCCTCGTGTGTTCGAGTATATATAGGAGAGATCCCTATGTCATGTCATTGAAAGTACGGACGGTAGGTTGCTTGTATGGTCAGTTAGGTGGTAGGTCGGTTAAATGTTTTTGCCATGCATAGTACTTTGTAGTCTTGCTTTAACATACTTATTGTTGAGATTGTTTGAGATTGTTATGTTTTAGTGGTCCCTTAAGAGTCCCCTTGGAGGCCAAAGGCTGGTGGCCTCTCTGTTGGTTTAAGTGCAATTTGCAGGTGTTTGGTCGTGTATGTTCCAATGGAGGAGTCACCATGAAGGGTATTCAACAGGTGGCCATTTAGGGGAACTTGTTGGGGCTCTCATCAAGCCACTCCTTGTTTTGACGGATGTCCTTGTTGGGGAAGGGTATACCAATATCGAAATTTTAGATTTAATACATATGATTTAATTTAATTAAATAATTTGGTTTCTCTATTTTATAATGTTATTAGTT
This sequence comes from Gossypium arboreum, assembly GCF_025698485.1. NCBI lineage: Eukaryota > Viridiplantae > Streptophyta > Magnoliopsida > Malvales > Malvaceae > Gossypium > Gossypium arboreum. Next base: position 88,142,577 of record NC_069077.1, read on the forward strand.
AGTCTAACTAATTAATATTGTTAATTGTTTCAATCAAGTGTCGACTATCAATTTTTTAAAAGCACCAAAAATTTTGGCATAACAAGTTTAAACAAGTGTTTTGAAGAAAATTTTAATCACTATTTTTAACATTATTTTTATTGTTGCATGACTATCAAGTAAATGTATATATATTAATTTCAAAATGTCATTATAGTAATTTTTATAGAATTTTAATAGTGATAACAACTGAATTTGAATTTTTAAATTAAAAATAGTAGAAAGATTATATTCTTAAAATAAAAATAAAGATTAAATTTTAAATGTACAAAGTGTATAGAGAATTAAAATATATTTTAACCTTTAAAATTTTATACCATAATTTAATATAAATAAATAATCAATTCAATGTAAAACGTGATAATTATAATACAAACCTCCGCATATTACTAAGTTTTATTCGATAAAGGAAAGCATAGAAAAATAAAAGGAAACCTTATAGGACACCTTATTTAAGTTTATTTGATTAACTTCATTTGCCTTTAGAAAGCCCTTTGATCAAACTCAAACCTTATACATGAAAAGAGGGAAATGTGAAAATTGTATCAAATGTTATGAATGTGATAGGAGAGATTATAAGTTGGGTATCACCTTAAATTGATTTAATTTGAATCGATTAGATAGGAATAATTTTTTTTTAAAATTTACATGGAACTTGAATTCTATTTATTTTAAGAATATTTTTTATTATTTAAATTTAAATATAAAATATTTTTAAACATTGAAACAAAATGAAGGGTTTTTTATAGAATCAAATCGATTTTTTTTTATAGAATCAAATCGATTTTGACAAATAAAAGTTAAATATGTTAAATTTGAACTTGACCATAAACAATTAATAATTATTTGTCATGTTAATTATATTGTGGGATATTACTGGGTGTCTCGAACAATTGGTATTAGAGCCACGGTGTAGCAATGTTATGTTAGTATACTCTGTAATTGCAATATTGTTTGATCTTGCAATTAAAAAAATATTGGAGATTATCTGTGGTTTTGTAGTTACTTGATGTAATAGCCCGTTTTTGGGTCAAATCGAAACAGTGGTTTCAAGACCACAAATCCGAAGTAGAAATATTTATTTTATTATTTCTTTAAGTTCTACAACATAATAGAATAATTGTGTGAAAATTTTGTTTAGAAATTTTATCGATTGAGTGCTCAATTTGTCTAGAAGGACTAAATTGCAATAGGTCCAAAACTTGAATTCTATAAGTTAAAGATGTCTAATTGTCATGAAATTCTAAATTAGAGGTCCTTAAATGGTAATTAGACCATTATACGTCATAGTGGACAAAAATGGACTAGTTAATTTAATTAGGATATATTTATTAATTTACATAAATAACCTTGTATTTTAACATTAAAATCACCTAATTCATGTCCATAAATGTCCACTCATAATTACAATGGTCTAGTTACAACATAAATCCCTTAACAATTTAATTCCATAGCTAATAGATACCTTTAACTATTAGAACTCTACTTTTGCACATTTTACGATTTAGTCTTTTTTACTTAATTAAGCATGCAAACATTAAAATTTCTTAACGAAAATTTTATACGACACTGCTAACTTACCGTAGATATTAAAATAATAAAATAAATATTTTCATGTTGAATTTGTTGTCCCGAAACTACTATTCTGATTTCACTAAAAACGGGTTGTTACATGAACTTTTACAATTTAGTGTTTGAGCATTAATTAACTATTTTCTCGATTAAAGTACATAACAGAACTTCAATATATTTTCTTAATAAGTTCATTAATTTTTATTTCATCCGATCTTAATTTACTTAAATAAATTTCTAAAACTATATTTTCTGACACCGCTTAAAATCGGATGGTTACAATATTTTTATTTGATGAAATCTCATCATCAAATATAATCTGACTTACATGTCATAAATTTCAGTTGAAAAGTGAACTATGATTCACAGTGCAACCACAGCAGCGCTAACATAAAATATAAATATATATTTGTAATTAATTAGCAGAATAGATCTAAAGGGCCGAGACGATTACAAACAAGATTTGACAATTCTTGTAACCATCAACTTGAATAAGTGTCCGATAATCTAACGACAAATTCCTTATGATTGTCCAACAAGAGTTATTCCAAAGTAAATCAATATACAATGATATTACAGATGCAGCACATGACCAAGAAGCACAGTAACTTCAGTTTTTGCAGAGCTGAAGATCATATTTGGTAAGAGAAGCGGAAACCATAAGCATGTGATAAATGGTTGTAGACCATGTCTTATAAAGCTGGTAATCATCTACCATGTCAAGTTTAACCATTCCCGAATTTGTCGTCAAGACGACTACGTAACATGTGTCAGTAGTCTCATCAGCTGCAGGATCTCTATACAACTCAGCATGCAGGCCCAGTATAATGCCTGAATTAATGAATTCATGTGACTTAAATTAAAAAAAAAAGCTTTTTTAGTTAAATAATTATGGAGTACTTTTTGAAAAGAAAAAAAGAGGGGGAGGACTGGAAATGATAAAATTATGAGCCTCACGTTCTTTCTTGCTTTTCAACAGGCTTAGCTTCCTTAGTTTAATAATAACCTGCAAAGCATTATTAGGAATGAAAACTTGATTATGACCTTGGTTACCAGCTAGTTGTAATGAATAAATATTTGCACGCCAAGAAAGCATTTAATTTATTGTTAATTACCAAAGTGGAGGCTTCAGCACTATCTCACCTTTGAATCACCATTGAGGTCTATGGAGGCCCATCTAACCATGTATTTCGCTGTTCAGAATCAAACCTCCAAATACGTAAATTATTTTCTCAAATCCAATATAGCAGTGTCCAGTTACCGATTGCTTATATTGTTTTAGAGAAGTGAAAAAAAAAAGAAAAAAGAAACAGTCTACTAACCATCTGGTGTTTCTACACCAAGCTCAGCACCCTTTGCTAGCATTGACCTGCATTTATCAAACTCAAATGGAAGATCGTTGCTGTTCTCAAATGGAAGCAGTGGGGCACTACCATTGTATCTGTTCTTGCATCCTGTTCTTGCTTTAAGGGTAGCAGCTCCTCTTAACGCTACAACAGTTAAGTAAAGATTATGTTGAAGATTAAGTGCGGTTTACATTGTATAGCAACTAACTTCGCCATATATACATAGAAAAGAAGTTTTATGTATAATTAACAAGCATTCGCTGCAATGTAAGGTTTATTGTATTCTTAAGGACAGGATTCAAATTCAAACCATAGAGATATCATTGTTGGAAGTTATAGTTATGAATCCTATAACAATTAGTCATGTACATACACCATGATATATATTTTGTATTTAAAATAACACATACTATGAAAGTTAACTGCGATGGATATCATTGCAAAAAGATCCGCAACTGCAAAATAATAATGGTAATGTCTCATTGCAGGTGCTATATAAATGTCTGCTTATATCCTTCATCTGCAAATATTTGATTCTTGTGCATATCATTTGTTGCCAAATGCTTCAGACATATCATATACATTTATACTCACAAGTATTAGCTGCTGCAGTTAGTGTTAAGATCTCACTTGCAGTTGTACCACTCATGGTCGAAGCTATAACACTGCCGAGCTGCTCTTTCTTTGCCCCCATTGCTTCTGCCACTTTGGCGCATTGTGCCGCAAGAAGAGCAGCTGCTGAGGCTACTGCCGCCTCCTTGGTTGGGCTACAATATTCCCTTTTGGAATTCTCGGCTGCAACTGCAGCCAGTGCTGCTGCTAAGCCTGCCACTGATATTGCTGCCTGCACTTCTGCTCTTTGTAATCTATCCTTTTCCTTTCCCTTTGCTTTCATCTCCTTCATCCATTTCTTGATTGAGATACCCTTGAAAGGGACTATCTTCCAGGGCATCTGAGAGCATATACACGAGGATTTATGGCAAAAATAAATTCTGAGTAGTATGATTCTTTCCCCCCTCCTCCACAAAATTAAACACCTATATAGATTGCATTGTAAACGCCTACCCATTTCTTTTGAAAACAGCTGTTGTAGTTCAGCTCTGGATGCATTGCTTGTTGCTTCCATATCCATGACTGAAGATAACATGAACAGTCAATAACTTCAGTTCAAGATAAGAAAATAATTAAGAAAAATAAGTATTTCTTTAACAATGCCATTTCCAGTACGTAGCTTTTATGGAACATAATGATAGATTTAATTACCTTCACATCATCGGACTTCCATGGTGGCAAAGACGACTTGAAATCAGTAGCATCAATATTTGCGCTTTTCTCCGTATTCTGCCAGTCACAAAAACTTGAATTCAACTTTTTTTTTTCTGTACCGTAGACATGCAATATTTGCAGCAATCAAATATATATAAAAATATATATAACATCTTTTAGTATTTTGAAATTTACCGTAAAAGACAATGAGGTGTCACTCTCAAGGGCCTTGATTTGATTGTCTAAGACAACAATCGATTGATCACGCAGCTGAGGCTGCAGAGCTTGAACTGCAAAGTAGCACCAAGTACGCGACAGAAAATCCATGGTCTCCTGACATGCCTCAGAAGGCGATGGTTTGGAATTGAAATCCATGCAATTAGGGGTGAATATGTTAGGAGTGAGCTTAGCAGACTGATAATGAACCTCTCTTACTAATAGGAAAATATATAACGCCTAAATCAGCATCGATGAGCTTAATGCTATGATGTGGGGGTGGGGTTCACATGCCACTTTATATCATTACCGTAGGTGGGCTTTGATGAATTTTAACATATTAAAGTCAAATCAATCAAGTATATCTTATTATATGTGTACAGCTTGTTTGTGTCCACACTTGCTGACAGAATGGTTTATGAAAAAAAATATAAGGACAGACAGAGAGATGGGGTGTTATCGACGGAAAGGTTAACCAAATGTTGACATAAAAATACTCATTCAAGAGTTGCAATGCAAACAAAGGGACCTGCTTGGAATTATTCAGCGTTGAGACTTTCTCTTCTCTTCTCTTCTTTTCCTTTTCTTTTTATTTATTTATTTATACAACATTGAGTCTTCTTAATTGTATGTCTATGTTGCGAGATGGCCAAGTATGCAGTGACGAATACATTTGGCAGTCAACATATGGTGGATAGTTCAAGCTATAAGTAATCGGGCAGATAGTCCAACCATAAGTCATTGGTGGACAGTTTGAAATTGCAAGAATGTTGGCGGACACTCCATATGTGGCAAGTAATAACAAGCTCACCAATGATCAAGCTACGCACTGTACGGTGAACTATGAAGTTGTTGATTAATTGGCGGATTGTGGATAGGTGGATTTTATCCACCAATTGCATGGAAATATTTTGGTTCATGCTGCACAAATTATGTTACGTGTACCTGATAAAAACCAATCTTAGTTGGTAGGATTTTTTTATGTGTTTAGGTGTAGATTGACTCAAATCAGCTTGTGTACAAATTAAGTTTTTATCTTTCAAGATTGCTTTTAGTGGGATTAGTTGAGTTTTGACATTAATCAACTAATATATTGTGACAGCCCAAAATTGACCCTAGTCGGAATGTGGTTTCGGGACCACAAAATCAAGGCATAAAAATAATTTAATGTTCATTTTGATGCTTATGATATGTGTTAATTCGTGTGTGACATTTTTGATGTTTGATTTAGAGTTATAAATGTGAATTTCACTAGAAAGGACCTAGTAGAAAACTTTGAAAGTATGATGGGGAAATGTGTGATGACTAATTAAAGCATGCATGCAAAACAATGGCCTTGCATGTCAAATATCCCTCTTTTTATAAGAGGTGGCCGGCCATGACAAGGGAGGATGGGCAAAACATGTCATAGACATGTTTTGTTGGTGCATTAGGGAGAAACATTAAACTAAGGGGTATGGGTAATAAAAAAATGAAAAAAAATTGTCTGTGAAGGCTTCTCCCCTCCCCATTGCCGTGTATTGAAGAAAAGAAAAGAAAAAAATTGTTCATCCATTTCATTCTCTCTTGACCGAAAATACTAAAGAGGAAGGAAGGAATTTTTGCTTCATGTTTGGTTTGGAAGGGGATTAGGAAGAGATTTGGCTATACTTGCATCAAGATTAAGGTATGTTTGAGGTTGTGCCATGAGATTCATGCATGTTTTTAGTTGCTAGCTTGATGTTCTTATTAGCCCATGGTTCAAATCTTTGCTATGTCATGGGAATGATATTCGGCCAAAGTGGATGTGGTGTTAATGCCATTGCATGCTAAATATCAAGCTTGATAATGATACATGCGATGGGGGATTGGGGACTCTTAGATTTTCTTTTAGCATTTTTGAATGAGATGCTAAGTTCTTTGTTAACCATGGCCAAATTGAAACGGTATGGTGTTGTGGTGTATTCGGCCATGGTATATCCATAAGTATGTTTCATGCATGTTGCATGGTAGGTAAGATTTGAGCTTTGGATATGTGCTATATTTGGATATAAGCAACTTGAGATTCGGCCCTTGCACCTACATGAATATATGTTTGCACATGATGTATTGGTATGACATATATACTATTTCAAGGTGTATATTTGCTTGTGATGATGTTTTGGTTATGAAGTAAATGAGAGATGTGTATTGAGCTACAATATGTAATCGTTAGTTAGTAAAATGTATGCTGTTTTTTTTGTGTGGTATTAAGTGTATAATTGGCCTCAACATGGACATGCATATTCGCCACATGAGGGAGTTGGTGTGCATGCATTCGGTTAGAGGCAAGCATATTGATGCCTATTCTTGGCTTGGAAAATTCGGCTAAGGAGAGTACTAACTAATGTGTTGAATTCGATTCGTGATTTTGTGCACATGTGACTCTAATGTCTAATGTATATAAGGGCTAAGTACCTTGAGCTTCACTTTGATGTTTGAATGAATTGTATTGAAATGCTTGTTGTGATTAAAAATGTGCATGACCGTTGTGTATTTGAGCTAAAGGATGGCCATATGACCATTTAAACTCCTTGTCATATTCGGCCATAAGCTATCATAATGAGATTTTAATAAGTTAAATTTGTGTGAATTAGCTCAAGAGCTTAGAGGACCACAGTTGGATAAGGGAAAGGAAAAAGTGATCGAATAGCCGTCGAAATCGTTCGACAACATCCGAGGTAAGTCTTCGAGTAATGACCCTACTTGAATTATATTGAAATCATGCTCCTTGTGTGTGGCTATTGAGCCGAAATTGTAAAGGTTTGATAAATATTTTGTGTTTGAGCCTTAGTAACGAAAATGAAATATGGATGTGTCGTGATTATTGATATATGTGTACATGAGCATTTGAATGATACCCGGGTTAAATCCCGAAGGCATTTATGCTAGTGATTATATCCGGGCTAAGACCAAGGCATTCGTATGCGAGTTGTTATATCCGGTTAAGACCCAAGGCAATTGTGCTTGTGGTTATATCCGGTTAAATCCTGAAGGTACGTGACTCGGAAATGAGCAATCTTGCTGTAAAAATTTCAGTTTATACACTTGTGAAAATTCCAGCAATGAGGTATGTTCGTATGTGCTTGAATTAGTTGAGTCCTTACAAGTAAGTATTCGCTCAGTTGATAAACGAGCTACCGCCTTTGGCTAAGTTGTTCTTTCATGTATGAACATAAGGGTCGGTAATGTGAAGTAAGTATGATTATGAGAATGTGTATTAATAAAGCGATTCATTTAGTTATGTAAATGTAATACTTTAGTCAAAGCTGATTTCATTACTTGAGACTTACTAAGCATTAAAATGCTTACCCCGTTGCTTTGGCTCTTTGTTTTATAGATTTTGCTCGTTAGCTATCGGATTCGGGATCATCGAAGTCGAAGTCATCCACACTATCAAAGCCCCCATTTTGGTACAATTTTGGTTGAACTTTGAAATGGCATGTATAGGACTACCCTTTTGTTGTAGGTCATGTATCTTTCGGTTTTGTGTAAACTTGGATAGCCATGCGAAAATGGCTTATATACGTTTTTAGCCATAATCGTTTGTATGTTGATCATTATGAGGTATGGAATGGTTTTGAAACGATTAGCCATTGGAATGGTTAATCATGATCACACTTTGTGCTATGTATGCAAAAAGGGCCAATTGAATCATGGAAATCATGAAATAGGTAAAGCCTACCTTAAAGGCAGATGCTGACAGCAGCAGTGATGTGGATGTGAAAAATAACTAAAAATAGTAGGAATAGTATTAAATATTGAATAAATTATGAAAATGAACCTTGATGAATCTACTTTCATATGGAAGAAACGAAACGGTCATATGAGTTATATGTTAAGAGATATTTAAGTTCTCGTGAAACAGGGCCAGAACAGTTTCTGGATCCCCTGTTCCGACTTTGAAAATTCATTGTAAATTAACCAGAGATAATTAGGAGTCATTCCATATATGTATAGATTCCTCTCTGAGTCTAGTTTCTATAGAAATAAACGGAATCAGTATTGAAGCCCTGTACAGGGAGATATCCAATTCGTAATGCGTGAAGGTTAGAGTAGTCAAACCCTGGATTAGGGGAGACTTTAACTAATAAACTGTACTAATTGGCCCAACCAAAAATTCTAGAAAAAAATATGTTGATGGACTTATGAGTCTAGTTTCAGGAAAAAATTATGAAACTGATTTTCGAGCTTTAAAACTCAAGATATGATTTTTAAGGAGACAGTGACGCAGTAACCAGCTAGTCTGGAAAATTTTTTTTTTATGGACTGTGAAAACAATTAAGTTAAGTCTGTGTGCACCTTGTGTTCGATTCCGGTAACGGACTCGGGTACGGGGTGTTACATATATATTTTATAATTTGTATTTGAAAACAAGAAGTACAAGGCGATGTCTGTGCCTACAAAGTGATGTTTCAAATGTGATTTTCACTAGGATTATGGCCTGTGAGACTCCCAAAGAAGCTTGGTATAAGCTAAATGAGGAGTTTCAAGGTTCAAACAAGACCAGGCAGCAACAACTCAATAATCTTAGAAGAGATTTTGAGAATTTGAAGATGAAGGAGGCCGAGTCAATGAAGCAATATGCAGATAAGATAATGGCAGTGGTTAATAATATCAGATTGCTAGGAGACCAGTTCAGTGATAATAGGGTGATTAAGAAGGTTTTAACAACACTTCCCGAGAGGTATGAGTCAAAGATTTCCTCTATTGAAGATTCGAGAGACCTGACAACAATCTCACTACAAGAGTTGATCAATGCGTTTATGCTCAAGAACTGAGGAGAGCATTAAAACAAGAGGAGTGTGTTGAGGGAGCCTTTCAAGAAAGAGGTAAAGAAGGCTCGAGCTCCACAAATTACAAAGGAAAGAAGGTCTTGACAAATAAGAGAGAAAAGCCAAAGAGAGATGGGGGAAGGAAGAAGTATGTTCCATGTTCTTATAAGGATGGGTCGTTCAGAAAGGTTTTGTTGATTTAGACAGGATGTTAAGTGTAGTACCTGTAAGTAGCTTGGCCATTTAGAGAAAGTGTGCAAGAATAAAAGGCAACCACAGTAGTAACAGCCACGATAGCAAAATGCTCAGGCACAGGTAGCTGATGGAAGCCAAGCTTAGGAGGAACTCATGTTTATTGCCTCGTGCCTTGCTACATGTAACAACCTGTTTTTAGTCAAATTAGAACAGTAGTTTTGGGACCACAAATACGAGGTAAAAATAATCATTTTATTATTATTTTAATGTCTACAAGATGATAGTATGATTGTGTGAAAATTTCGTTAAGAAATTTTATCGTTTGAGTGTTCAATTAAATAAAAAAGACTAAATCGCGTAAAGTGTAAAACTTGAGTTCTATTAGCTAAAGGTGTCTAATAGCTATAGAAATTTAAAGTGGCCCTTATATGGTAATTAATTAACATATTTATAAAGTTAGTCGACATTCTTGGACATCATTTAAGTGAATTTTAATGTTTAAGTTAAGGTTAAATTAGCAATTTGTGAAATAAGTTAAGTAAAAAATAAAGAAATCAATATTGTCATCTTTTAATCCATCTTCTTCCACCAAAAAATAAAAGGGAAAAACCTCCATGGATGCATGTTATAGTTCGGCTATTATAAGGCTTAATTGGTGAGTGATTTTGACTCGGTTTTTAATGATTTCTATGTTTTTGAGATCGTTGCAGCTTAGTCTAGCTAGCCCAGGGACTAATTTACAAAACTGTTAAAGGTTTAGGGTTTTTACATTGATGAATATTGGTGTATTTTGATGTTTGATGATAGAAAATGTATGGTTGTTGTTAGATAACCAACATTTGTAAAGTGATTTTTGGTAAAATTGTCAATTAGGGATTAAATTGAGAAATTTGTAAATTTTGTGGTAGAACTGTGAAATAAATGAAAATATGGGCTGCTATGGGTCTATTGAAACTCGGCTAGCATGGGTAGGGATCTAATTGCACGAATTTGTTTTTTTATGAAATAAGGACTAAATTGTAAAAATGTTGAAATATTAGGGGCAAAAGTGTAAAGTTTCCATAATGTGATTTTTGGGCTAAATTGAATAGAATGAAAATTAAATAAGCTAAATTTGATTACATATAGATCAAGAAAAGCAAAGTTCGGATCTAGACTGGGGGAAAAAAATAAGATTTTGGACTAATCGACTCATTTCATCGTTTTTACATTTGAGGTAAGTTCATATGTTAATAAGCATTAATATAATAGTGTTTTAAATGCTTTATTATTGAATTATTTGTGAATACAACCTTATGAATATGTTCGACGACTATTCGGCAAATGTGAAATCCCGAGTGAACCTTAGGAATAAATTAGGATACAAATGACATGTCATTAGGGGTTATGTGATTTGGGTGCTGGTCCATACGTCCTACTGATGGCTAAGTTATCTGACATGTGCTGCGAATTCTCGTCAGCTTGTGTGAGCAGCACCATGTGCCTACGTCATGACCACCAGCTTGTGTGTGCAGATCCGTTGATAGCTTGAGAGTGAGCATTATATTTGATATGAGATTGAGATAGCTTCGGCAATGTATTGACACTTAGGGTGCGAGATTCCTGAGTATCCGATAGTATTCCAAATGGTTCAACAAGTATATCAAGGATATGGATGAGTATGAGATTGATAAGTGTAACAATTCGTTTTTAGTCAAATCAGAACAGTGGTTTCGGGAACAAAAATCTGAAGTTGAAATTTTTATTTTATTATCATTTTAATGTTTACGGTATGAAAATATGATTGTGTGAAATTTTCGTTAAGAAATTTTATCATTTAAGCATTTAATTTGATAAAAAGGACTAAATCGCGTAAAGTGTAAAACTTGTGTTCTATTAGCTAAAGGTGTTTAATGGTTATAGAACTTAAAGTTAAGGTCCTTATGTGGTAATTGGACCATTTATTAGATAGTGGATGATAATAGCTTGGCATAATTGAAATAATGAATTAATAATAAGGTTAATTTTGTAATTTGGTAATTAAGGTTAATTAAAATAAAACAAAATCATTTTATCACCTATTATCATCTTCTCCAACAGGTTGCTAGGGCAAAGGAAGCCATTTTTCTCCTTTACGTTTGGCCAATCTTCCTAGTTCAATTGTAAGTTCATTTTTGTCCCGTTTTTAATGATTTCTACGTTTTTGAGATCGTTGCAGCTTAATCTAGTTAGCCCATGGACTATTTTGCAAAACTGTTAAAGATTTTGAATGTTGCCACTGATGAATAAGCATGAGTTTTGACGTTTCTTGATAGATTATGAATGCTTGTTGATAGATATTGTAACACCCCATACTCGTACCCGAGACTGGGATAGGATACGAGGCATTACCGAAATTTTCAAAATAATTTCAATTAATTTATATCATTTAGTATTCATTTTCATATTTCATGTAACATTCTTTTCATATTATAATTCTTGTATCATATCAAATATTCTATCAGTTGAATCATTGGAGTTTCAATGGATTTTTCTACAGTACACTCAAAGTGTTCATTTCCATATTCCATCAATTCATATTCAGAAAAAACCCTTAGGACGTTTAATCATCAAGCACTCTCTCAAGTCACATATCATGTAACTGTAGTGGATCAAGATTACCTTTTCAGGTCAAATCCTACCCACCTTAAGTTATCATAAGGAATCATATATCATGTAATCGTAGCGAATCAGGATTACCTTTTCAGGTCAAATCCTATCCACCTTAGGTTACCATAATGAATCATATATCATGTAACCATAGCAAATCAAGATTACCTTTTCAGGTCAAATCCTATTCGCCTTAAGTTTCCGTAGTGAATATTCTTGAGAAGGCATTTGTTGTAACACCCCTTACCCGTACCCGAGGCCGGGATAAGGTACGAGGCGTTACCGGAAAAATATACAAACATTAAACTAAAATACGGGCCATAAAATTTCATTCATATTTCAAAACGTTCATTTACTTACACAGAGTCCCTTATTTGAGTCTACAGAGCCCAATAATACTTTAGAAAGGGTTCGGGACTAAACCGAGAACTTACGAAAATCTTGGAAATTTCATACTTTAAGGCTCCATACGCCCGTGTCCCAAAGTCGTATTCCATACACGTCTGAGACACATGGTCGTGTCTCTGCCTGTGTGGAATATACCTAGGCTATTTTCCAAGCTTTGGTCAACCTTAATCTCCTACACACTTATACAAAATCAAAAGCATATAACATGGTATTCATTTAATGATTAAACATTCTCAATTAAACCAAAAACATAGCATTTGTATGTCATCATACATGTGTCTCTCATACTCATTTTACCTTGTCTATTATAGTACCACTTATACATTTATACCAAGATTATCATCTTACAAAATATCTTCAGCTTAATCATCAAGCATTCATATTTAAAGCTAGATCATATATTTATAAAATACCACAATTTAGATGCGCAGAATAACATGTTTGCCTAAAACATTTCAATACAACTACATACCCAACAAGCATTACATTGAGACTAGTCATATATATATATACATGTCATGATACATATCATTCTCTTTCTGTTTTCTTATAAACACATATCATTTATTTCATTATATCAATATTTCATATACCATAGTTTCCATGTATTCCACATATATTTATTTTCCTCCTCCTCCTCTCCATTCCACATCCTTAATGTATATAGCATTCTTGTAAATACTATTTCACAATTTACTAATAAATGCTCACATCAAACTATCTACATGAGTCATAGTCACTTAATTATTTATAATTCAAGCTACAGAGCTCCAAATTAATATCCATAAATTTCCCCTGAAACTAGACTCACATAACTTTCCACCAAATTTTTTTTATAATTTTTGGTTTATCCAATTAGTACAGTTTATTCATTAAAATTTTCCCTGTTTCACTTTCTAACAGTTCTGACCGCTATTCACTAAAAATTAATTATCTCACAGTACAGAACTCAGATAATGTTCTTGTTGATTTATCTTGAAAATAGACTCATTAGGGATTTTAAAAATATAAGTTTGTGCCTCTAATAAATTTTCTCCAAATTTTTGTGATTTACCAAAGTCAGAATAGGGGATCACGTAATCATTCTGAACCAGTCTCACAAAAACATAAATATATAAAAATATAGAACTCCTTTGCTTGCTCTGTTTCTTTTATATGAAAATAGACTTATTAAGCTTTAATTTTATATCTCATTCAGTCTATGATTCAGTTTCTACTATTTTTGGTGATTTTTCAAAATCACATCACTGCTACTGTCTAAAACAGTTTTATTGCTAATTCACTCTTTCACACTTTCTTTGTATTAACCTCATTTTAACATACATATCACAAATCATTTTCACCACATTTCATACATCACAAGTATAGGCCCATGATCACAAGATCACCATACAATCATCCTCATGTATAACTTACTTGTTTATAATCTTACCACATCCTGGTCACTTAATAAACACATCATTCACATAACCAAGTTCCTGCACTTATTCATCACAACACTCACAAAGCAATACATAGAGAGTCTCCCATTGAACACTTCGGAATATAATTGGGATACATGGAAAGTTTGCACTTAAGTGCCACATATGTAGCCAAACTATCTGGTACGCATAGTAGCCTACACTTAGTACTACACATGCGACCAATTATCTGGTACACGTAGTAGCCTGCACTTAGTACTACACATGTGTCCTAACTATCTGATACACATAGTAGCCTGCACTTAGTACTACATATGTGATTGAAGTTATTGGGTATGCATAGTAGCCTGCACTTAGTACTACACATGCGACCTAGCTACATATATCCCGTAGCTCTTTTGTCTACATGGTGTACACATAGTATCACCCATGCAACCTAGCTACATCATAATGTCTTGTAGCTCTCTTGTACACATGATGTGCACTTAGCACCATACATGTGACCTAGCTACATACTATCTGTATCATCCAATCTTTCCAAATGTTCAACCGGGATTTCTCTCTCTTTTCCAACAATTTCACCAATCAAGTAATTATCCACAAACATATTTCCAATATTATTATAAAATATCATAATACAAGTAATATTGATGTATTACTTACATATAAACTTACATCTCATTTAATATCAAGGCAATAGCATTAAATTACACATTGCCTTATTAAAAATCATATGAACTTACAATTTCCCATAATATCCATAATCATAGAAATCACATTTATGTATGATAATTCAATGCACTTCATGTACCATAGACATATTTTAAATCAATTCATAAACTTGGCATCATAATCATTTAATTTAACATAATTCAATTAATTCATTAAATTTAACTTTCAAATATAAATTACAGCATTATTGTTGTATTATTATCATACCAACTTACATACTTTCAACACCTCGAAATCATAGTAAATATATCAATTTTACATTGAAACATGCATAAATTAATGCTTATTATACATATGAACTTACCTCGATACTAAAACGACTATTTAAACAACTTTCCCAATTTTCGATTTTTCTCTCATTCTAGGTTCAAATCTTGTTTTCCGGGATCTAAAACATCATATTTTACTTATTTAATTAATGTACTATTCAAACAGTCCTTAACTCAAACTTTTGAAAATTTATAATTTTGCCCCTAAACTTTTGCATATTTACACTTTTTCCCCTAGGCTCAGGAATTAAACTTCATCCATTATTCTTATGTTTTATGACATGCTGACCACTTTTCTCTTCTATGGAAACATCAAATTCTCACTCTAACATATACTTATGGCTATTAGGTATTTTTACCAATTAAGCCCTTTTACTCGTTTTCACTCAAAACCGAGTAGCACAAGTTGTCTAACATAATTTAAAACCTCATATTCTATCATAAAACATCAAAATAGACACATTTCACCTATGGGTATTTTTCCAAATATGAACCCTAGCTTAAATTATTGCTAGAATAAGCTTAATCAAATTACTGGGATTCCAAAAACATAAAGAACTTGAAAAACGGGGTTAGAACGGACTTACTATTGAGCTTGGAAAGCTTGAAAACCCTATCCATGGCTTCCCCCATGCTAATTTCAGCCTCCATGAAAAAGATGAATCAATTTTGGCTTTATTTTCCCTTTTTATTTCTTTTAATTGCCAAATGACCAAAATGCCCTTCCTTACTAAACTTTCAAAAATTCCATCCATGTCCAATTTTTGTCCATCACTTAGAAATTGGTCAAATTTCTATTTAAGACCTCCTAATTAATATTTCAAAGGAATTTCATACTAGAAACTTCTAGAATGCAAGTTTTGCAACTTATTCAATTTAGTCCCTAACTTCAAATTGAGCACTTTATGCATAGAATTTCTTCACGAAATTTTCACACAATCATGCAATCATATCATAAATCTCAAAATAATCATAAAATAATTATTTCTATCTCAGATTTTGTGGTCCCAAAACCTCTGTTCCAACTAGACCCAATTTTAGGCTATTACAACTTTCCCCCCCTTTAGAGATTTTCGTCCTCGAAAATCTTACCGGAGTGAGGTTTAGTATCTTTCTTATAATTTCCAGCATTACTAACTAATTGTTTTCAAGATGATACTTTCAAAAACACTCTGTCATCAATTTGAATCCCAAGATAACTCAGTCAACTCTGATATTTCTCTAACTCTGTCCTTCACTTGTCAACTATTCTCAGTCTTTGGTCATATCTATAATTATTTTATCACTGAACTCTTTGATTCCATACTTAGGAACTTAGCCAACATGATTCTCATGAAATTCCGTTATATACACCTCATCGGTAAGGGGTGAGGTCGTACAGTCTCTAACTCGATTCTGACATATATCTATATGACACATTTTTTTTATTATTATCCACATATGTCATTATAATCATACTATCCACTTCAAATAATTTATTATTCATATCTATCTTACATAAAATTTCCAATTATCTCATTTCAAATAAGTGCACTCACTCATACATTCTATGAATTTTGAATAACTTTAATCATCACATTTACTAATTAATTTAGTCAAGCATGCAACAGCATATGAAGGCCAAACAAATATGAATAAATATATCACTATGTAAACTTTCATCTCACATATTATCACATATACATATATCACGAATTCTTATTCATACCTTTTCGAGTTTAACACATCATAGCTGCACTTTATTCAAATACTTCAATATTACTATCAAATGGTCAGATGTAGCTCGGTTGGAGAATACTTCATTTTAAACAAAATTGTAACGCCCTCATGCCCGAGACCGTCGCCAGAGTCGAGCTTGAGGTGTTACTAAACTTAATTCATCAATTTAACAGCTCAAACAATTTATTTTTAAAATTTCCAGACAAGCTGGCCAACTGCATCACAGTCGCTTAAAATTTCATATCTCAAGTCCGAAACTCGAAATATAATTTCGTAAATTTTTCCTAAAACTATACTCATATATATATTTACTAATTTTTTTCTAGAATTTTTGGTCGAGCCAATTAGTACAGTGTATTAGTTAAAGTCTCCTCTGTTTCAGGGTTCGACTACTCTAACCCCCGTGTATTACGAATTAGATATCTCCCTGTACAGAGTTTCAATGACTATGCCGTTTGTTTCTTATAAAACTAGACTCAATACGGATTTCATATATGTAAGATAAAACTCCTAATTGTTTTTTTACAATTTATAGTGAATTTTTAAAGTCAGAACAGGGGATATAGAGATCACTCTGACCCTGTTCCACCAAAACTTAAATATCTCACAAAATATAACTCATATACCTGTTTTGTTCCATCCATATGAAAATAGACTCATCATAAATTACTCATCATTTAATTCCATTTCTACTATTTTTAGTGATTTTTCAAATTTACATCACTGCTGCTGTCAGATTCTATTTTATGACAAATTTTACTTTACTATAGATTTTCATAGACCAAATAGCATTTTAAACATACATAACATCAAATATGACTTAGATTGGCCATTCCAATGACTAATCATTTACAAGCCCTTTTCTTGCCAAACCATAGCCATATCATAAGATCATTTACACAAAGTGAGTATTTTGCCATACATGCCACATTCCAAAACACACAAGCCATTTTACCAATTTAGGCCTTCGGATAGTGTGAATGAGTCTTTGACCTATCCCGATTCTCAAGCCGACTTGTCAACAACTACAATGAATGAAAAAAAGGGGGTAAGCATAAATGCTTGGTAAGTTCACATGCAAATAGCAAGTAACATAATCATGCAATTCTACATAAAACATCATTTGTATAAACAACACCAAGACATTCATGTTTCATTTGCATTTAATATCTTTCTACGATTTCATCATACCCAGTTCTTAACCCGAGGATTTAAGCACATACCTGTCAAATTTTCTCATTCACCACACTTACCAATATGTCACCTTCTTTTTACGCATTCTTCTCATTCACTTAAGATTCACCCGTTCAACACATCGAAATATAATTCGAATACGCGGATTTCATGAACGTAAGTGCCATACCAGCAGCTAGACAAACTCAATAGCCTGCGGAACTTATGTAGCCAAGCTACCATGTACCCGCCCATAAGTGAACTCGGACTCAACTCAATGAGCTCTGGCGTTTGCATCCATAAGTGAACTTGGACTCAACTCAACGAGTTTGAATGCCTAGTTATATCTCACGAACTCGGACTCAACTCAACGAGTTCAGAACTCAAATATCCTAGTGACATGTCACTTGTATTCTAATCTATTCCTAAGGTTCAAACGAGCTTTTTCCTTGATCTCACATCTTTGCCGTCTTCCACGGAATATCGGAACCGATACTCGGTGATAGTTCATACTCATCAAGTAATTCACATAATTACATATTATTCAACAACAACCACAAAACAGAACATTTCATGATAATAATAAGCATCATATCATATAAACAACACTAAATTGCTTAAAATGACAATTATGTTACTACATTTACACATGAACTTACCTCGATACAAAATTATTAGCAATCGACTCTATTCTTCGTAAACTTTGTTTTTCCCTCGATCGCGACTTGAATCTCGTTTCTCTTGATCTATAATGCCAAATTAATCTTATTTAATACATACATTCATCAAAACAGCATTTAATATGAACTTTGGAAAAATTACATTTTTGCCTTTAAACTTTTGCATAATTACACTTTTGCCCCTAGGCTTAGGAATTAAACTTCATCCCTTATTCTTATGTTTTATGACATGCTGATCATTTTTCCATTCTATGGAAACATCAAATTCACCCTCTAACATGTACTTATGACTATTAGGTATTTTTACCGATTAAGCCCTTTTACTCGTTTTCGCTTAAAACCGAGTAGCACAAGTTGTCTAACATAATTTAAAATCTCATATTCTATCATAAAACACCAAAATACACAAATTTCACCTATGGGTATTTTTCCAAATATGAACCCTAGGTTGAATTATTGCTAGCATAAGTTAATTCGAGTTACCGGGATTTCAAAAACATAAAAATCATTAAAAACGGGGCATGAAATCACTTACTATGAAGCTTGAAAGTTGAAGAAACCCTAGCTATGGGGAGAGGTAAAATTCTGCAGCAACAATATGGAGAAGATGATCATTTTGTGTTATTTTTCCCATTTTATTTCATTTAATATACAAATGACCAAAATGCCCTTACTACTAAACTTTCCAAAAATTCCATCCATGTGCAATTTTTGTCCATAGACTTAGAAATTGGTCAAATTGCTATTTAAGACCTCCTCATTAATATTCCAAAGCAATTTCATACTAAAAACTCCTAGAATGAAAGTTTTGCAAATTATTCGATTTAGTCCCTAATTTCAATTTAAGCACTTTAGGCATAGGATTTCATCACGAAATTTTCACACAATCATGAAATCATATCATAAACATCAAAATAATTATAAAATAATTATTTTTATCTCAGATTTGTGGTCACGAAACCACTATTCCGATTAGGCCCTAATTCAGGATTTACAACTCTTCCCCCCTTTAAGGATTTTCGTCCTCGAAAATCTTACCGGTAAATAGGTGTGGGTATTGGTTTCTAATAGTTTCCTCAGGTTCCCATGTAGTCTCTTCTACCCCATGCTTTTGCCACAATACTTTCACGAGAGCGACACTTTTATTTCTTAATTGTTTGACTTTTCGAGTTAAAATCTTAATCGGTTCTTCTTCGTAAGTCATATCCGGTCGTAGCTCAACTTCTATTGGTGAAATTATATGAGAAGGATTCGAATGATACCGACGTATCATAGATACATGGAAAACATCATGCATCCTCTGTAATTCAGATTGCAATGCTAACCAATAAGCTACTGGTCCAATTCTTTCAATTACTTCATACGGTCCAATAAAACGCGGACTTAACTTGCCCTTCCATCCAAATCTAAGGACTTTCTTCCATGGAGACACTTTCAAAAACACCTTATCACCAACTTGAAACTCGATTTCCTTTCATTTCAAATCTGCATAAGATTTCTGTCTATCTGAAGCACCTTTCAAACAATCTCGAATCACTTTCACCTTTTCTTTGGTTTCTTTTATTAGATCAACTCCATAAATCTAATTTTCCTTGAGTTCAGTCCAATACAATGGCGTCTGACATTTACGACCATATAATGTTTCATAAGGTGCCATCTTCAAACTCGTCTGATAACTATTATTATAAGCAAATTCTACCAACGGTAAGTACCTTTCCCAACTACCTTGAAATTCCAATACACAACATCTGAGCATGTCTTCAAGAATCTGAATTACTCTCTCTGATTGTCTATCAGTTTGTGGATGAAAGACAGTGCTGAAATTTAACTTCGTACCTAATGCCTCTTGCAACTTTTGCCAAAACCGTGAAGTAAATCTTGGATCTCTATCCGAAATGATTGACAAAGGTATTCCATGAAGTCTAACAATCTCACGGATATACAATTCAGACAACTTATTAAGAGAATAATCTGTACGTACCAGAATAAAATGAGCTGATTTAGTCAGTCTGTCAACTATTACCTAGATGGCATTTTTCTTCCCCGGAGTTAATGGCAACCCTGATACAAAATCCATAGTAATCCGATCCCATTTCCATTCAGGAACCATGATAGGCTTGACTAATCCTGAAGGTACTTGGTGTTTAGTTTTCACTTGTTGACAAACTAAGCACTTTGATACAAACTCGAAAATATCTCTTTTCATTCCACTCCACCAGTACATTTTCTTCAAGTCATTATACATTTTCGTACTGCTCGGATGAACCGCTAAACAACCATTATGTGCTTCATGCAAAATATTTTGAATCAAGTCATCATTTTTCGGTACACAAATTTGATTTTAAACATCAAGCAACCATCAGAACCGATTCTGAAATCTGATCCCGTATCAGCTTCACACTGCTTTCTCTTGGCTTGCAAATCTTGATAATTTTTCTAAGGTTCACAAATCTCTTGTAAAAACATCGGTCTTGCTCTTAACTCTGCTAGAATCGAACCATTATCTGATACCTTTAACCGAGTGTTCATAGCTCTCAAAGCAAATAGCAACTTTCTTCTTAAAGCATCGACAACCACATTCGCTTTTCCCAGATGGTAATCAATAACAAGCTCGTAATCTTTCAATAACTCCAACCATCTTCGCTATCTCAAATTCAAGTCCTTTTGTGACATCAAGTACTTAAGACTTTTTTGGTAGGTATATACTCGGCACTTTTCACCATACAAATAATGTCGCCAAATCTTCAAAGTAAACACTATAGCAGCCAATTCCAAATCATGAGTCGGATAATTCCTTTTGTGAGATTTTAACTACCTCGAAGCATAAGCCACCACTTTTCCTTCTTGCATAAGTACACATCCTAAGCCATTTCAAGAAGCATCACTATATACCACAAATTCTTTACCTGATTCAGGTTGTACCAACACTGGTGCTTCAGTTAATAACTTTTTCAATTCTTCAAAACTCTATTGACATTCTTCTGTCCATTCAAATTTAACATCCTTTTGGAGTAGTCTAGTCATAGGAGCAGCAATTATAGAAAATCCATTTACAAACCGCCGATAATATCCAGCTAGCCCCAAGAAACTTCTAACCTCAGTTACATTTTTTTGGTGGTTTCCAATCAACAATGGCTGAAATTTTACTAGGATCAACCCGTATACCATCACCTGAAACAATGTGACCTAAAAATCCAACTTCCCGAAGCCAAAATTCACTTTTACTAAACTTAGCATACAATTGCTTATCTCTCAAAGTTTGCAAAACTATCCTCAAGTGCTCATCATGTTCTGTCTCATCTTTTGAATAAATTAAGATGTCATCTATAAACACCACAACAAACTTGTCCAAGTATGCCCGAAATATGCGATTCATTAAATCCATAAACAAGCAGAAGCATTTGTCAACCCGAATGGCATAACTAAAAATTCATAATGACCGTACCTTGTTCTAAAAGTAGTTTTAGGCACATCCGACTCTTTTACGAGAAGCTGGTAGTACCCAGATCTCAAGTCAATCTTTGAAAACCATGTCGCTCCTTTTAGCTGATCAAAAAAATCATCAATTCTTGGCAACGGTTAGACTCACATATATTCTTACCATAAAATTTTCAGAATTTTTAGTTTAGGTAATAAGTACAGTTTATTCTTTAAAGTTACCCCTATTTTGCTGTCTAACAGTTCCGACCCTTCTTCTCTAAGAATTAATTATCTCCTTTTACGAGATTTGAATGATGTTCATACTTATTTCTATTTAAAATATACTCATTAATTATTTTAAACATATAAATTTAAGCCCGTAATTATATTTTTCCAATTTTTGATGATTTTCCAAAATCAGAACAGGGGAACCCAAAATCATTCTGATTTTGTCTCACAAAATTTATTATATCTCATAATTCACAATTCCATTGCTTACACTGTTTCAACTATAAGAAACTAGACTCAATAAGATTTAATTCCATATTTTAATCATCCTCTAATTCGATTTCCACAATTTATGGTGAATTTTCAAATTTAGCCTACTGCTGATGTCCAAAACTATTTTAGTGTAAGATGTTTATTTACCATGTTTATAACACCCTTATTTTCTTTCTCTACACTATTTCTCATTAATTTCTCTTCACTAACATATCAAGAACATATAAACCTTATATAAGAAAACTCTACATTAACATCATTTCCATGCTTTTTCAATAGTATCAAACTTAAAAATATATTGAAATCTTGATGTTCTTACCTTGTCTCATTGATTTCAATCTTTAACTTGATTTTCTCTCTCCTCCAGATTCTATTTCTTGAATCTAACTTGATATTCTAGCTCCTCATAGTCTCCTTGTCATCTTTCTCTCTTGATAGCTAAGGAAATTCTTTTGATTTCTAAGTGAAAATGGTGGATTTTTAGTGGAAGGACCAAATTGTAAAGAAAAGAAAACTGTCTTTCTTCTCTTTTCTTCTAACATGAATTGCATGGATGGAAAGATGATAGAAATTCTTCATCTTTCCTTCCTTATATATTAAATAAATTAATAATAAAATAATAATAAATAATATAATATCTCCTTAAAATATTAAAATAATATTTATCTTAATTAAATAATTATAAAATATCATCAACATCATCATTACTTTCTAGATTTCTCTCTCTTCCAATTGACCATTTTGCCCTTTATTATCTTTTAAAATTCCATCATTGAGTCATCATTTAATTTGGTAAAATTACAATTTAGTCCCTCATAATTCTTCATCTATTCAATTTGGTCCTAATTCATCCAATTTTCTTAGTTTCTAGATCATTCCACCCTTAAAATATTTACACTATTGGCCCTTCAAATTTTTCATATTTACACTTTAACTCCTTAAGTTTTAAGTATTTACTATTAGGCAACAAAACTTTTCACACTTTTGTAGTTTAGTCCTTTCCTGAATCAAGATATCATAATTTACTTCCCAATGTTGTCATAACTCAAAACTTCCTTTTTGGTCACTTATTTCCTTATTTTTCTATATCAAGGATAATATCTTACTATAGAAATTTTCGGGGTATTACAGATATACAAGTTTTGTTAAGTGATTTTTAGTGAAAATGCAAATTAAGGATTAAATTGAGAAATGTGAAAATTTTGTGGGTAAATTATGAAATAAATGAAAAATATGGGCTGATATGAGTATTAGAGAAATTTGGCTAGTAGGGGTTAGTCTTAAATTGCATTAATTTGTGTTTTTATGAAATAAGAACTAAATTATAAAAGTTGTGAAACATTAGGGGCAATTGTGTAAAATTTCTTAAAGCGAATTTTAGACTAAATTGAATTGTGAGTTAATTAAATAAGCTGATTTTGATTACATATAGATCAAGAAAAGCAAAACTTGGATCTAGATTGGGGGAAAAAAAGTTCTTGACTAATCGATCAGTTTAGTTGTTTTTGCATCGTAGGTAAGTTCGTATGGAATAAGCATTGTTATAATGATGTTTTAAATACTTTGATATTGCATAAATTGTAAATACGAGACTATAGACATGTTTGACGACGGTTTGGTTATGAATTTGCACTTGGTGTGCGAGATTGAAATAGCTTCGACTATATATATATTGGCACTTAGTATGCGAGACCGAGATATCTTCGGCTATATATATTGGCACTTAGTGTGCGTGATTGAGATAGCTTCGGCTATATATATATTGTAACACTCCTAACCCGTATCCGTTGCCGGACTAGAGTTATGAGGTATTACCAGACATATCGTAACATTTTATGATTAATTTACAAATATCATCCACACATCATAGCATCATAGTCAAACATCATCACAGAGTCCCTTTCTTAGGTCAACGAGACCTTAAACATGCTTTAGGAAGGGGTTGGGGCTAAATCGATCTCATACAAATTTTTTCGAAACTAAACAATTTTTTTCTAAGTTACAAAAGTCACACACTAGTGTGAACAGGCCGTGTGCCTCACACAGCATTAGACACGCTTGTGTGTCTAGGCTATGTAAAAATAGGGCATACATACTGACTTATCCATACAGCCACAAGACACGCCCATGTGTCTAGCCCGTGTAACTCTCTGACTTGGTCACATGGCTTGGCATACGCCCATGTGTGTGACCGTGTAGTCTACCCAGGCTCATTTCGAAATGGCCCTCGAGCAACATGGTAGAGACACACGCCCGTGTTCCTGCCCGTGTGGGCAAAAATAGGCCATTTACAAGGCCAATACGCCACCCATTTTGGGTCCTCTCTACAAGCATCAATTAAGCATCATTTACACCATAATTTCAACCAATTTCAATCACAAAACATACATTATTCATGTCATATAATCACCAACCAATTTCATCCTTATTATCCAAACTAAAACATACCAAAATCACATACCAAACTCATTCATTCATACATTTCATTATCCCAATTTTTCACACCCATTCTCATATCAAAATCATACCATTTCCATAACTAATTCACATAACTAACTTACCAAATTGACCTTTTTTTTCACTAGGCCATTTATGCACATCAAAACATACCAATTTTTAACTCAACTTATATACCAAAAACCAAACCAAATAGCAACTTTAATGTAGCCATATCACATGGCATGATATACACTTCACAAATCATATTTAAATACTTCTTGCCTATACATGATATACTTCAATATTCACATTTTTGAAAGGTACCAAAATAGAGTTCAATAGTGTGGTGATGATCCTCGACGATCCCTGAGCTTCCAGTAGTTTCAATAATCTATAAAACAATGAAAAATACACACAAAATAAGCTTTCCAAAGCTTAGTAAGCCATATACAAATAAATTCAACTTATGAATAAAATATAATTCAGTTTATTCATTTAGGATTCATGACCATTTCACATATGCATTTTATGAAGCACATCATACTCATTTGTTTATATACAAATCATATAATCCCAATTCATGTCACTTACACATATAACATATTTCACTTTCATGAATATCACATAGCATCTTTTAATCACAATTAAACATATACTCATTTCTCATTCTCAACTTTATACACATTTTAAATGTACCTGAATCGGATACGCATTTCATATATTTATTCATTTCTCGGAGTGCCCATTGAACCGTACGAAATCAAATAGGATACGAGGATAGCTCGAAAAGCTCGTACAATGCCAACGACCTAGAGTTGTCTTACACGTAAATCTCAAATTGATGTCAACGTCCCAGACGTGATCTTACATGAAATCACATACCAGAATCCTATGTCATCACATATGTATCCTTACTATTCCTATGGTTCGTACGAGACTTTTTGGATGTCGTCACATTATCGGAACTTTCTCGGATTTCTCATATTCAACTCAAATAGCCATTCACCACTATTCCTTGACATATAAGAAATAATATTTCAATTCAAACACATTTATTTGTATATCGACTTACTTCGTACTTATTCGAACGGATGAAATCGACTAACCAACGACTTTCAACTTTCCCCGATCTAATTCCGTTTTCTTTGGTTCTTGATCTATATAAATTCAAATTTAACTCTTTTATTCAAAAAATCATTCAATTCAATCCATATAAACATATTTAGGACATTTTACAAATTATCCCTCACATTTTCACATTTTAACACTTTAGTCCTTAATTCATAAAATCACAAAATACACATAATTTCATATTACACATGCTAGGTCGAATTTTCCTCTAGCCCATATAAGCCCAAAAATTTCATTTATTGCACATTTTAGTCCCTCAAAATCTCATTTTCACAATTTAGCCCAAATTACTCAAATTTATCAAAATTTCAAATACAAAACATATTAATCTAACACATGTCTTTCGTTTTTCATCTTAAAATCTTTATCAGTTTCTTAAATTGAGACATGGGCTTGATAAAACACTTGACAACGATTATAAAAACATATAAATTATCAAAAACTGATAAAAAAACACATACCTAATAAGCCACACAAGTGCCGAATGCATGAAAGCTTTCCAAACCCTTATTTCTTTCCTTAGTTTTGGTTAAAAAGGATGAATAAAGATGAACATTTGGTTTTGTTTTATTTTAACTTTCATTTAATTAACGAATTACTTAAATAACCTTATTTAATATCATTTAAAAATCACATAGTATATGGCTATTCATGTCAATATCCACTATCCATGGTATATTCACAACATAAGGACTTCACATTTAATAAGCCATAGCAATTAGGAACTTTTAATGGCACGCTACTCTTGCATTTTACGCGATTAAGTCCTTTTATCAAGTTGAGCACACAAACGATAAAATTAAATCATAGAATTTTCACAGATATCAATTCACATATATAAGCATAGAAAATAATATTAAAATATTTTTTTGACTCAGATTTATGGTCTCTAAACCACTATTTCGACTAAGGTCTAAACCGAACAATTACATATATATTGGCACTTAGTATGCAAGATCGATATAGCTTCGGCCATTTATTTGGCACTTATTGTGCGAGTTTCTCGAGTATTTAATAATATTCTGAATGGTTCAATGGGTACGTCAAAGATGTGGATGAGTATAAGTTTGATAAGGAATGGTACAGGTATGTAATTGAACCGTACAAGCATTGAAATAAGGAGATTATGAAAGTGATAACTAATCTTGAAAATGAAATTGTGATAGGATGATGATTCCATATGTGAATTGTATATTATGTTTTATTTGTTTAAATTGTGCACATGTGGTAAGTTAATTTTAAATGCTTTACGAACTTACGAAGCTATAAAACTTACTTTGTGTATTTCTCTGTGTTTTATAGTGATTTCAAAGCTAGCTTGGATTGGGGGACCATCGGAG
The DNA here is from genome assembly GCF_025698485.1 of Gossypium arboreum. Classification (NCBI taxonomy): domain Eukaryota; kingdom Viridiplantae; phylum Streptophyta; class Magnoliopsida; order Malvales; family Malvaceae; genus Gossypium; species Gossypium arboreum. The sequence continues at coordinate 88,169,865 of NC_069077.1, forward strand.
ATCGCTTCACACTATCTATCTATCACTTGGTACCTTTGAAATTAAGTTTTGGGTCATATGGCATGTATAGGGACTTTGGTCATTTTGATAAATGTCGTGCTTATGAAATTAGCCATTTTAATTGGCTTGTAAATGTCTAAGTTTTGGTTTGTATATTTGGCCATGTGAGTTGGCTTATTTTGGTTGATTTGGTTATGTTTATATGTATACAAACAACCTATGTTGTGTGATTGAGGTTAGTTTTGAGGTGCTTTTTGATAGTAAGTTTTATAGATGTCAAATGGTTAATAATTGAGAAGCTATGTTCTTGTGAATTGGTGCATGATGATGCATGTTTGGAAAGGTTTAATTAGATAATTTGAATATGTGAAGTTGGTATGATTTGAATGAGTAAAATATGATATTATAAGCATGTTAGCTGTTGGTATTGAAATGGTATGTTTTAGCCTTGATTGTGGCTGAATTGGATTCCCACTTATGCTATGAATGAATACCATTTGAATTGTATAGGTGTATGCAAATTGGGGTGGCAAGATGGCTTGGTAAATAGCCTATTTTTGTCCACATGGGTAGAGACATGGGCGTGTGTGTCAGCCTTGTGTGACACACGATTAGGTTACACGGCCGTGTGTCCCTTGGTGATGACTTAAAAAACTAAGTCAGTATACCCTACAGGATTGGCACAGCCTAGCACACTGCCTGGCACACTGGTATGTGTGGCCATATTTAGGGCACATGGGCTAGCCACATGGGCGTGTGTGTTGACCGTGTGACACAAGTCAGAGAGTTACACGAGTTCGGACATGGGCTGGGACACAGCCATGTGCTCCCATTTCGAATGTTCACACAGCCTGTGACATGAGTGTGTCTGTTGGCCATGTGAGACACACGGTCGGGCCACACAGCCGTGTGTGCCCTGTTTGGAGAAAAATTTCTTAAGTGTTCAAAAACTTTCCAAAGTTATCGGTTTAGACCCAAACCTCTCCTAAAGCATTTTTAAAGCCTCGTAAGCTCGTATTAGAGATATTATGATTGAGATTGAATAATGATTGAATAAATTGTGAAAATGTAGGTGAAGTGAATGTGTAATTGTTTTATAAGTCCAGTAATGCTCCATAGCCCTATTCTGATGTTGAATACGGGTGAAGGGTGTTACAATACGAGCTTGTACAAGTATGTACGTCAATTATACAATCATCAAATCGAAGAAGTTGATGGAAATTATATTTAATCTTTAGATTGATTATATGTGTTAAGTTATGCTTCAAATATGAATTGTATTATATGATGTTTATGTTATTGAATTGTTGGTTGGTAAGTTTTACTTACTTAGCATACGAGCTTACTAAGCTTTATAGTTTACTTTATTTACTTTTCCATGTTTTATAGTGAATATCGATGCTAGCTTAGATTGGGAGTCGTTAGAGATCTCATCACACTATCAAGCTTTCACTTTGGTACTTTTGAACTTATGTAATTGGTTATATGGTATGTATAGGAATAATGGTCATTTTGGTTTATGGTTTGGTAATGAATTTAGCTATTTGAGTTGGCTTGTAAATGTTAAGTGTTTGGTTTTGTGTACATCCATGAAAGTTGGTTTATTTTGGCATAGTTGGTGATGTATATATTTGTGCAAATAGCCTTTTGTTATGTTATGTAATATTGCCATTTATATGCTTGTTGTGAATTGGTATTTGGAGTGCCATATGTTTGAGATTTGAAGATTTGGTATGTACGTGATTTAGAGGTAAGAAAGTGCATATATGAAGTTAACTAGTTAAGTGAATTGAGAATGTAAATTTGGTAAAAATTTGAATAGCATATTGTGGTACTTGTGTGCCTTGTAGTTGATGGCATTGAAATGGCATGATTTATGCTTGGTTGAGATTGGTTTGAATGTCTATTAATGCTATGCTATATGCCAATTGATGTTGTTAGGTGGTTGCAATTTGGGTGAGAATGATGGCTTGGTAAATAGCCTATTTTTGTGCACACGGGCAGAGACACAAGCGTTTGTCTCAGCCGTGTGTGACACACGGTTAGGTGACACGGCCATGTGTCCCCTGGTGTTTAATTAGAAACCAAGTTAGTACGCTCTACACGGACCAGCACACAGTTGTATGACTTGGCTGTGTGGTGTAAGTCAGTATACCCTACAGGTTTGGCACGACCTAGCACACGGCCTGACACACAGACGTGTGAAGCCATTTCGAAAGGAAAATGGGCTAGTCACACGGGCATGTGGTTGCCTGTGTGACCAATTCAGAGAGTTACACGGGGTCAGACACGAGCTGGGACATGGCAATGTGATCCCATTTTGAATGTCCACACAGCTTGTGACACAGGCATGTCTCACACGGCCTGACCACAAGTGCGTGTGTAACTTGTATTTTGTAAAATTTTTTATGTTTTTTGAAAATTTCCTTAGTTATTGGTTTAGTCTTGAACCACTCCTAAAGCATGTTTTCGGCCTCGTAGGCTCGTATTAAGGACATTATGAATGATTGTGAATGTTTTATATTTGAAATAGAAGAATGTATATGAAATGTATGTTCGATTGTGTTATAAAATTGGTAATGCTCCGTTACCCTATTCCGATGATGGATACGGGTTAGGGGTGTTACATTTATTTGTATTAGAGCTACGGTTTAGTCGATTCTAGGACTAATGTAGCATGTGTGAGAGTCTAGCTATACATGCCATATATAACCTGTGATAGTGTGCTATTTCCTGACAGTTTAAATCGTGTTTTCATATAGTAATGGATCCCAATTGAGCTGTGGCTGATGATGTTGAGTGTAATGCGCCAGCCTTCGTTCATGGAGTAGCACAATTTGAGTCAAGACTCGTGTCGGTAGTCAAGGAGGAGAGGCCAATAAAGCTTTCTTTCAAATGACGAGTGAGTGGTTTACTGAGTTTTTTCGAACAAATCCGGTTGCTCAACAACCTTCACCACCACCTATTCCCTAATCGGTCCTCGTAGCTCCTTAAGGTTTGTAACCTTTACGATTGAGTAAGTCCCTAGTTGATAAAATTCGAAAGTATGAGATTGAGGAGTTTAGAGCTACAGTTGACAATGATCCTGAGAGAGCTGAGTTTTGGCTTGAGAATACTATTCGAGTATTTGATGAATTATCGTGAACGCCAGCTAAATGTGTAAAATGCGCCGTATCACTTCTGAGAGACTACATATCAGTGGTGGAATACTTTAATATCTGTGGTACCTAGAGAAAGAGTCATGTGGGAATTCTTCCAGATCGAGTTCAGAAAGAAATACATAAGCCAACGGTTCATTGATAAAAAACGTAAGGAATTTCTGGAATTGAAACAGGGTCAAATGACTGTGACCGAGTATGAGAGAGAGTTTGTGAGACTCAGTATGTATGCTCGAGAATGTGTTTCCACTGAGGCAATTATGTGTAAGAGATTCGAAGATGGATTAAATGAAGACACCAGATTGCTAGTCGGGATTTTGGAGTTGAAATAAATTGTTATGTTAGTCGACAGAGCATGCAAATCCGAGAAACTGGGAAAATAAAAGAGAAATGCTGATTTCGAGGCTAGAGATTCGAGAAAGAGGTCGATGAATAAACCTTATCAATCCTCATCAAAGAAATCATGGGATTCGTATAATTGTTCAACAGCTTTAGCAGGGTATTCTAATAGAGATAGTGGAAAGCAATACACAAGTCTTAAAGCTACAGCTACACCAGTATTGAGTGTGGGTAGTGTGAGAAACAGTAAACCTGAGTGTCAACAGTGTGGAAGGCAACATTTTGGAGACTGTTGGATGAATAATAAAGGTTGTTTTAAATGTGGCTCGCAAGATCACTTCATTAGGGATTGTGCTGAGTTACCCGAGAAAGATAGATATCAGAAAGCAAGACTGAGTAACACAACTACTAGAGGGAGACCACCTAGACATATGGGAAATGTGACCAGTAGCAAAGGAAAAAAAGAGGACTTTGCTCTGACATCTGAGGCTAGAGCACCAGCCAGAGCTTATGCTATTCGCACTCACAAAGATGCGTCGTCACCAGATGTTATCACCGATACATTTTCTCTCTATTTCACTAATGTAATTGCTTTGATTGATCCTGGATTGACTTATTCATATATCTGTATGAATTTAGTGTCTAGTAAAAGTTTTCCTATTGAGTCTACTGAATTTGTAATTAAAGTATCGAACCCCTTTGGCAAGTATGTCCTAGTTGATAAAGTTTGCAAGAATTGTCCTATGATGACTCAGGGTTATTGTTTTTAGCAAATTTGATGTTTTTACCATTTTATGAATTCAATTTGATTTTGGGTATGGATTGGTTAACTCTACATGATGCTATTGTGAACTGTAGACAAATGACTATTGAATTGAAATGTCATAATAGTGAAATCCTTCAAATTGAATCTGATGAGTTGAGTGGATTACTTGTTGTGATATCGTCGATGTTAGCTGAGAAATATGTGAGAAAATGTTGTGATACTTACCTTGCGTATGTACTGGATACAAAAGTGTCTGACTCAAAGATTGAATCAGTGTCAGTAGCTTGTGAATATCCGGATGTGTTTCCAAAAGAGTTGTCTGGGTTTCCACCGATTAGAGAAGTTGAATTTGCTATTGATTTAGTACGGGCACATCACCGATATCGATAGCTTCGTACAGAATGGCTCCGACAGAATTGAAAGAGTTGAAATCTCAGTTGCAAGAGTTAACAGATAGAGGTTTTGCATGACCTAGTTTTTTGCCCTGAGGTGTACAAGTGTTGTTCGTAAAGAAGAAAGATGGATCGATGAGATTGTGTATCGACTATCATTAGCTCAACAAGGTTACAATTAAAACTAAGTACCCTTTGTCGAGAATTGATGATTTGTTCGATCACTTGAAAGGAGCAACAATATTTTTAAAGATCGATCTGAGATCTGTTTATTATCAGTTGCGAGTTAAAGATTTAGATGTATCGAAGACTGCGTTTAGAACAAGGTACGGGCATTATGAATTTCTTTTTATGCTTTTCGGATTAACTAATACTCCCGTAGTTTTTATGGTTTTGATGAATAGGATCGTATTTAGACAGATTTGTTTTTGTATTCATTGATGACATTTTGATCTATTCTCAAGATGAGTCTGAGCATGCTGAACATTTGAGGATTGTATCACAAACATTGAAAGATAAGCAATTGTTTGCTAAATTCAGTAAATGTGAGTTTTGACTTCGAGAAGTCAGATTTTTGGGGCATATTGTTTCAGTGGAAGGTATCTGAGTTGATCCGAGCAAGATTTCAACAGTTGTTGATGGGAAACCAGCAAGAAATGTGTCTGAAGTCAAAAGTTTTCTAGGATTAGCTGGTTATTATCGGTGTTTTGTAAAAGGATTTTCGATGATTGCTACACCGATGACTCGATTGCTACAAAAGGATGTGATGTTCGAATAGTCCGAGAAATGTCAACAAAGTTTTGAACAGTTGAAAGCATTGTTAACTGAAGCACCAGTTTTAGTTCAGCCTGAGTCGAGTAAGAAGTTTGTGATTTTTAGCGATGCATCATTGAACAAGTTGGGGTATGTTTTGGTGCAAGAAGGCAAAGTGATAGCTTATGCTTCCAGACAATGAAATAGCATGAAAATAATTATTCGATGCACGACTTAGAATTGGCCGGTACTTTTTTTTCATTGAAAATTTAGCGACATTATTGATTCGATGAGAAGTTCCACATCTTTACCGATCACAAGAGTTTAAAGTATACAATGACTTAGAAAGATTTGAATTTGCGACAACGAAAATGGTTCGAGTTGTTGAAAGACTATGAATTAGTAATTGATTATCATCTGGGGAAAGTGTAACACCCCTTACCCGTATTCAACGTTGGAACAGGATACGAGACATTATCGGACTATATCGCAAGCAAGCATACAAATCCGAGTCATAAATTTCAACAAAATTAAAAACAATTTGTATTCAATCATAGAGTCCCCAATACGAGCCTATGAGGCCCAAAACATGGGTTGTTAGTGGTTTGGGACTAAATTGATAACTCAGGGAATTTTTATAAAACTTAGAAAATTTTTCCTATACACAGGGGTCACACGCCCGTGTGGTTTAGGACACGCCCATGTGGGCAGGCCGTGTGGTCACACACGCTGAGTAACTCTCTGTTTTGCAAGGCATGAACAAATTGAAGTCACACGGCTAAGTCACACGCCCGTTTGCTAGGATGTTTGGTTAATTTAATTTTCATAAATTAGATGCAGACTTCACATGGCCAGGACACACGCCCATGTCCATGGCCGTGTCCTTTACATGGCTGAGACATACGTCTGTGTCTCTACCCGTGTGCTTAATTTTGAGCATTCTATTTCTCAAAATTAAGGTGCAGGGGACACATGGCCAAAACACATGCCCATGGGATAGGCCCTATGTCACACACGGCCTAGACACACGCCCGTGTGTCTACTCGTGTGGAAAAAATAAAGGCTATTTACCAAGCCATTTTTCACCCTCATTCACACATACACATACACAAATTCTATGGCATAAACCATGGTATACTTAGGCAACCAAAACACCTACAATCATGGCCAAGACATGTCAATGCAATACCACCATCTATCATGCTCATGACATTCCATTATGCTAGATCAAATTCACCAATTCACATTCAAGACACCACTAAGACTACTTTCAACTTACATTAATTTATCAAAATACTCTAGCCTATCAACATTTAACTAATCAATATAAACCAAATCACCAAAAGGCTTTGACACATACATGCATATATATATGAGCTTACAACCAATTTAACCAAAATGAGCCCATTTACATGGCCAAATACCAAATCAAGCCCTTATCAGTTACAAGCCAATACATTTGGCCAAAATCATGATGACACATATAACAAAATGACCAAGTCCCTGTACATGCTGTAACACCCCAAACCCGGCCTGGACATTATGGCCGAATTGGCGATGTCACATTGAAGTGTTTTTCGTAAAACATGAAATTTTTGAAAAGCCCAATGTTTATTTAGCCTCTTTGGGTGAACTAGAAAATGATTTTAAAATTTGCGTCACTATCAAAAAGTATTCACTTTAAAACTTATTAATTCAAAAAAATCTCGTTTATCGTGGAAGCTTTTGAAATGGTTTGTGTATTCGTGATATTTTGGTAAATCATGCATATCTTTTAAAAACCCGCATCCTACTACTAGAAAATATAAATAAAAAATAAATAACCCCAAAAATTAAAAATTATAGAGGCCTTATTACATAATGAAACCCAAAATAAAATCTTAATTATAATATTAAAAGAAACTTCATCGAGTGGCCACCTCTGAGTCCTTCGTCGCCTCGATCCGTCTAACCCTGGGGATTTCCTGCATAGTTAATAGATGGGTGAGTTTATGAAAACTTAGTGTGTGATATCCCATAAAAGCATACAATTAGAGTAAACACAATTTGGGCCTAAGCCCTCGGTTTGATTAGGGCCTTAGCCCTCTTTCGAGAGTGATAATAATCAGTATAGCATCCCGAAATAGTGCCTAGTCAGAATAGTGGTTTTGAGACCACAAATACGTTATCAAAATATTTATTTTATGGTTATTATGAGGCCTAGAAAATTATTATATGCATTTGTTAAAGTTTCATGAAGAAATTCTAAGTATAAGATGTCCAATTGGAAATTAGGGACTAAATTGAATAAATTACAAAACTTGGTTTCTAGAAGCAATTTGTATGAAATTGCTTTAGATTATGAATTAGAAGGTCTTGGAGAGCAATTTTCCCAAATTCTAAATTTTTGGACAAAAATGGGCTTGCATGGATGAAATTTTAAAGAAACTAAGATACGGGCATTTTGGTCATTAAGCATTTTAATGAAATAAAAGAGAAAATGGAGAAAAATATGCTCATCTTCTTCCCATAGCTGCCAAAATTTGGAGGACACCATACCTAGGGTTTCTTCAATTTTCAAGCTCAATAGTAAGTGCTCCCGAGCCTCGTTTTTCATGTTCTTTGTATTTTTGAAATCCCGGTAGCTTGATCTCTCCATTTCTACCCATATTTCATGCTAGGGTTCATGTTTAAAAATTTACCCATGCATGAGTTGATTGTGTTTTGATGGACTATGGAGGAATATGAAAGATTAATGTGTCTTGAACATCTTTTTCTAGTTGATTTTCATGAGAAACCCTTATAAGGACCATTTTGCAAAAGATGTAAATGTGTGGTAGAAATGAGAAAATAATGGATAATGTGGGCTACCATAAGAAGGAAAAGTGTTCGGCTAGGCTTGGGTAAGATAGAAAGTGCACGTGTTTCATTATTAGAGCCTAGGGACTAAATCGTAAAAATGTGAAAGGTTAGGCGCAAAACGGTCATTTGGACTATGGCTAGATATTAAACTTGAAATGCATAATGTAGTGTATTAATGAGTTAATTTTGCTGTTATAGACCCCAAGGAACAAATTCCAGAGGTCAATCGTGGTAAACGCAAGGTTTCGGAATAACCGAAACACAATCCCAAAAAGAATACCAGGTAAGTTCGGATAACTTATAGTAAACCCCTAATATACATAATTGTATGATTTATGAATACATGATATTTGCATTTATTGATGGTATGAAAATGCATGAAATGCACGTTTGGTAATGCCTTGTTGATAACTGTCTCGGTTGAGGTTAAAAAGGGAATTCGATGGATAAACCATGTTTTACATGTGAACTGAGAACCTGCATGTGTTGTAGTAAGGATTTAGCCCAGATTGGTAATTCGTGATCTCAAATATGGAAAGGAATCTAGCCCGGATGGGTGTTCTTTGAATGATCAAGCCTCTCGAAGAATATGTGTGCATTATGGATTTAGCCCGGATGGGTAATCCGATTAGGGTCTGAGTTTAGCCTGGACTGGTAATTCAGATCTGAACTCATTAAGGGTGTTTGTGCTATAAGGGATTTAGCCTAGACTGGTAACCCCGACATCACTTTACGAGTTCATGATATGGAGGATTTAGCCTGGACTGGTAATCCTGCCATGGGATGTGAGCTTCGCGGGAGTGCATATATGTGAAATGATCATTCATAAGAATTGACGGATAATGGGTACTCCATCGAGATTTCCTAGAAACTCAACAGGATAATATGATGTATGTTAACAAGATGATGAATGATGAGCTCATCTATATAAATTACATGATACTTTATTATATGACTAACTCATTGATTGAGTGCATGTGATAGGAAATCATTTCATAATGGATGATTTCATGATTTACATATGGATGTATGCTAATTACTCGGTAAGTTTACTTTTCGATTATTCGAGCTTACTAAGCATGTAAATGCTTACCCCTATCTTTTTCCCTGTCTCACAGAGCTCGAGGACTCGAAAGGATTGGAGGACAATTGGAGAGTCAACACTCTATCAACTAAACAAGCTTTGGTATAAAGACTCTGTTTATTTTGTTAAATGGCGTGTATAGTACTTTTGAGTATTTTATCATATGTGTCATTTGATTTGCCAGGTAAAGGCATGTAGAAATATGTTTATCTCTTTGTGTATGGCCATGAAAATTGGCTTAATTTAAGTAGGCTATGACCTACGATTTTATGCATGGTTTTAATTACTAATGATGGGTTGCTATCAATGGGCAATGAGTCACATGAATGAGCCAATTTCGGATGGATTAATGTAACACGGGAACCCATGATACTAAAGAGGAAATAACCATTTATGTATGAAACCAATGATATGAGGTTTCCATACAACTATTTTCATTAAGGTTATTTACAAGCGAAAATTTATGTTTTCTCTCGAACTTGGTAACCACTAAACACAAGTAGTAGAAAGAGGTGACTACAGGCTTGGAAGATAGCCGAATAAAGTCCACATGGTTGGACACACAGGCGTGTGTCTAGGCCGTGTGTGACACACGGTACCCTCCCATGGGCGTGTGCTATGGCTGTGTGTCCCCTGTATCGAAAATTTTAACTCAAAGTTGTACACGGGTAGGCCACACGGGCGTGCATCATGGCCGTGTTAAAATGACAGTTTCGTCTACGGGCAGGCAGCACGGGCATGTTTCCATGGCCGTATTGATAAGTCAGTGTTGCCTACGGTTGAAGGGCATGGGCGTGCCTCAAGGTACACGGGCGTGTGAGTCCACACGGCTCAATCTACACGGGCGTGTGTCCCTTTATGTTAAGAAATTTTTTTTTTAGAAGCCCAAGGTTAATTGAACGTGCCCATATTTGTCCCGCATTACCTTCCGATATGTTGTAGGTCTCGAAGCCCTATACAAGAGACGAGATGTTCATGATTGAAAAGTTTTAAATTTAAATGAAATTTTGTGACCTGAGTTAGTATACTGAAAGTGTAAAGTTTCGGTAATGCCTCGAGCCCTGTCCCGGTGTTGGATACGGGTTAGGGGTGTTATAGTCTGGGCCTGAGCCCATTTTAGTATCAATGGCAGTCTGGGCCTTAGCCCATTTCAGTACAGTAGGCAAACACAGAATCTTACCCAATCCATCCGCTGCACACCATCTCCGTACCGGCCCTACACACCATGTGGGGATAAAATCGACCCACCTAACCCTACACAGCAAGTCGTTCTAGTTACGGTACTAAAACAGTAATTGCAGCAGAGCTGCCAGTAATAGGCTTATAGCCTTTCATTATACTTCCTCCAAAATCATATATCCCACCCCATGTAATGCAACACGATATAAATGTACAAACAATAAAAATGGCATGCTTAAACAGTCATACATCACATAGGGGTAAAACAGTCATCTTACAAAAAATAAGGGTCTAGGTACACTTACCGGCCCAATAGTAGGTCTACAGTTGTCTTGGTGACCCATGCAACCTTAATAGTCAATCGATGATAATGGGCCCACGACCCATATTGCGGGCCCATGTGGGCCCACACGCTCGTATGGCTCACAGAGCCCAAATTGGTCTTTGCCGTGTGGTTTACACAGCCTAGCCCAATAGTAACCACACTTTTGTGTGATTGATTCTGTGTGGGGCCTACAAGGCCCATTGTGCCTACATGTCCCAGTTCGACCTAAAATGGCCTAGTATCGTTTCGGCCTATGAAGACGCTCATGGCCATCTCGTAGACTACACGACCATGTTTTGTCACATGGCCTGCTATACGGGCGCCCACACACCCATGTGGTGTCGTCAACCCACTTTTTTGACTTTTCAGCCTTTGCAGTTTCACATCCAATGGCAATGTTACACACACCTATTATGGGGTTGTAACCGAAACACTTCCGAGATCAACGCACCTATGATTAACAACAATCCCTCATTAGCCTAAAACCATCATTAATCCATACCACAATATCAAAAAGGATTCGTTTAATCCACTGTCACTTACCAAATCGAAAATCGCAGATCCTTACTGACTTAACACCCACGTACCACTCCAAAACTTCGACTTTCATAAGAAACATTCAATCGATTCATAAGTATTTAAAGTCCAATAAAAACACATCTCACTTAAAGCACTTACCCCAAAAATGAATAGACAGCTTGTAAAGAGAAGAATAATCAGCCTGAACTTCCACAATAGAATCCACACTCCAAGCAAGATTAGGCAGATCATAAGATGTTTAGACGAAAAGCATACATTCGGCCACAAAGAGAAAGAGAAGGGGAAAGCCGAAACTTGGCAGTAGAGCTAACAGAGATTCGGCTAGAAAAGTAAGAATGAAGCGATTGTACTTACCCTTACCAATAACTCAATTGACTTTCGGCAATAGTCAATCAAGGAGATTTGGCCAAGGCAAGAAGAACAGAAAGATTTGATAGAGGGAAGAAAAAATGTATTCGATCAAAGAGGTGATCAATTGAGTCAGGGAGAAGAAGGAGAGATTTAATCAAGACTAAGGCTAAAAACCGAAAGGGTCAGAGATAGAAAAGAAAGGACGTTATTCGGCTACAAAAGGTATCAAGGGAAAATAGTTTTCAAAGAGTAGAAGGAGAAGAACAGCAACTGGATAGTCCCAAAATAAAAGTACCTGAAAGCACTAGCCAGAAACAACCGATACTGAAAGACTTCTTAGCACAATTCGGCTTCAGAAAACAAAGAGTGAGAAAGAACCACAATTTGGTGAAATCCCGAAATGAAATGACCAATTACCAATACATAGCTGAATTTTACCCCAAAAGAACTCCCCAATTTCGTTAAGCTTTCCACACACTAAACACCTCCCCCAACATCCCTACACAATCAAAACACTAAGTACCAGAGTTCAAACCCGGCAAGACTCTTTTCCAAATTCAAACTTGCTTGATTTTCTCCTTAATTTCCTCCCATCCATCTCTTCAAATTCAGCTAACAACAACCCCATTGAAATCTGTTCAAACTCTTGGTGTTTCAGTCAAACACAACTTCCTCCTAAGGCCACCAGCAAAAATAATCTCCATTTGCACAAGCAAGGATTCGAACCTCAGACCACTAGCACACTCTACACGCCACTGTCCACTAGACCAGTAGGCCCCCTTTCTGTCATGTTTTTACTAAAATAAACTTATAACTCTACTGGCCAAAGATAGGGGTTTTATCCTTAAAAACCAAAATATTTATAGAAGCCAAAGCTTGAACCTAAGACTTCTCAGACTCTCCCAGAACACTTAACCACTGAGGTAGACACTCATTTGTGTCACCTTCTTGCACAGCTAAATATTTATGAGCAGCTTCCTAACTGTTCCCATAGGCCCAAATTCGGGGCGTTACACATGCCATATACTCAAGATATTAAGATATTCGATACCCAAAATGATAGTTTGATAGTGTGATGTGATCTCCTATGATATTCAATTAGAGCTAGCTTGGTGACACTATAAAACATGGAAAGTCAAATGGAGTAAGCTATATAGCTTAGTAAGCTCATATGTAATAAATAAATAAATCTTACCATATATTTAACATTCAAGTAATATAATATAAAACGATGTAATTTACCATAATCTTAGAACCATAATTCATTCCATCACAAACTTACCTTGAATTCATGTTTTCGCGAGTTTAATAATCATAAGTTTTATGCACATGACTGTACCAACTCGTATTGGCTTCATATGTTTTCTCATCTTTGACATACCCAATGAACCACTTAGAATAATAATACCGGATACTTGGGAAATCATACACACATGGTGTCACATATGTAGCCGTTGCTACCTCTATCTCATAACACATAAATGCTCGCTTTCAAGCCATCAACAGGCCTGCTCACACTAGCTGTCAGTCAAGATGTAGCTACACAGTGCTGGTTGCACATGTTGTCAAGTAACCTCAACATATACCAGTATACTCAGCCACCAATAGGATATACAGGACCAGCACTTGGATCACATAACATAATACCCTAGTTACATGTCACTTGTATCCTAATCTATTCCTAAGGTTCGATAGGGATTTCTCACTTGTCAAAACGTCATCGAACATGTCCATAGAGTCATTTACACAATTCATACAAAATTAAAGCATTTAAAATACAATTATAATAAAACTTATTTATATACGAACTTACCTCGGTTACAAAAACGATAAAAAGGATCTATTCGTTAATTACTTTATTTTTCCCCCGATCTACACCCTAACTTTATTTTTCTTGATCTATAATACCACATTTAACTTATTTAATCATTAAGCTATTCAGTTCAGTCCAAAATCACGTTATGGAAAAAATTATGTTTTTGCCCCTAACATTTTCAACATTTTACGATTTAGTCCCTAGGCTCGAAAAATGAATTTCTTTCAATTTCATCACCACCCAAGCCCAACTGAATATTGCTTGTATTCATAACAGCCAACATTTTTCATTTATTCACACTTTTCTACACATTTTATAATCTTTTACAAATAAGTCCCTATTTGACGTTTTTATCGAAAATCACTTTACAAATGTTGTTTAACTAACAACAAATGTGACAGCCCTAAATTGACCCTAGTCGGAAAGTGGTTTCAGGACCACTAAACCGAGTCATAAAAATAATTAACTGTCATAGTTGATGCTCATTATATGTACATATGCATGTGTGAAAATTTCATGTTTGGATTTTGTTAATTGTAAGTGAATTTTATCAAATAGGACTTATGTGAGAAAATTTAGAAATGTGCAAGGCAAATGTAGGGTGGCCTATAAGTGCATGTTGTGAAAATGGTGGGTTTGCATGTCAATTTACCCAAATTTAAGCATGATGGCCGGCCATGCTATGGGTGGAAACATGTTGCAAACATGTTGGGTTAGTGGTTATGTTAGAAAGAATAAAATAATGAAAAAAGAGAGGAAAATATGATGAAAACAAAGGAAAAAAAGTGTCCATCCTTTCACATTTTTCTTTGCTTGGCGAATGTTCTAAGAAGAAGGGGGGGAAGAGCTTGAGAAAATCAGCCATGGGAGTTTGCTAGACTAAGGTATGTTTGATGTTGTCCATGAGATTCATGCATGTTTTAGTTGTTAGTTTGAGTTCTACTTAGCCCATGGTTTAAATCTTTGCTATGAGATGGAGATGATATTCGGCCATGGGTGTTGTCATCTTGTTTGATGTTTGATGTTTGATGTTGTGGTGATGAGGCATGAAGATGAGTTAAGTTTCGACTAAGGTAGGTTTGTGTTGATGTCATTTGCATGCTAAGTGTGAAGCTTTGTAATGATGCATGTGTATGGTGCTCTTGATGTTGTGAATGGAAGTAGAGGAAAGGTAAAAGAAAATTTAGGTAGAAATGTGGATTTATAGGATGTTACAAGTATATGTAAAGCCATGCTAGGTTAGGAAAAATTCGGTCAAGTGTTCATGAGATGAAATTTTGTGTTAGGTGAATTAAAGATGATAGTATAGTTGATATCATATATATATATATATATGTATGCATATTCGACTATCAATTAAGAGCATAGGTGATGATGAGTCTAAGCTTTGTACATTCGGCCATATATATATATATATATGCATGTGTGATTGGATTATTGATAGTAGGGCGATAGCATATGGCTATTAGCCGAATAGCTAAAAGCACGAGGCAGCAAGATAAAAATTTTACCATGCCGATCCGTATGTCATAAAATTATTAAAATGTGAATACCAATATATGTAGCAAAGGGGTTGAATGAGTTAATTTATTTGTTTAAGCTCAAGATCCTAAAGGAGAGGCGTCCAACAAGGGGAAATCGAAGGTCATCGAGTAGCCGACTTGGAATTAATTTACCCAACACAAGTAAGTCACTAAACGTATATTTTGTATCGATTTAAATAGACATGATGTCTATGTAATTATGCCGAATGGAATGATAAATTTATATACATGTATGTATGTGGTGATGAAAGTATTGAATGAAAAGAAAAGAGGTGAGATGCATTGAGTTGTGGATTTCGGCACTAAGTGTGCGGGTATAAACATTTATGATCATGAGATTGCACTAAGTGTGCGGGTTTTAAATTTGTACAGCACTAAGTGTGCGAGTTTGATTATATAGCACTAGGTGTGCGAGTTGATTTTATAGCACTAAGTGTGCGGACTCACTATATGTTTTTGAATCACTATTGACACTGAGTGTGCGACATTATTAAGTTGATCACGGACAGCGGATCGGGTAAGTACCTTGAGTTCATGGCTAATAGGCACTATGTTTATATTTGGAGTTGAGCTTGGTAAGTTTTGAACCTATGTGACAATTTTAATTGAAGACACGTACATGAGAATTATCGTGGAATAAGTGAAAGGCCATTTAGTTGTATGATTGTAACGAAAACAAAATGATGTATAAAAACGCCTCAAATATCCTATTGATTAGTATATGGAATGTGAATGTGTAACTTGGTGTGAGATTGAACAGAAAGGTCTAAGGAACTATGGTATAGTTCGGTTTGGATGAAGTAATTAGCATCGTTCCATTTTGTTTCCTCTTATGATAATGTTATTAATGGATGGTAGTGCATTGCTTATGACTTACTGAGTTATGTACTCATTTGGTGCTTATTGTTGCTTATTTAGGTTCTTGATCCATTTTGTGTGCTCGGGACCGTCATCGAAGTCATCACACCGGCTAGCAACTTTTGGTATTTTCTTCTTAGATGGTCTAAGAGAACATTTCGGCATGTATAGGCTATTATGTTTTGTTTGAACTTGGTATGTAAAACTTTGGATAGCCATGCGAAAATGGCTTATATACGTTTTGAGCATAATGTTATAGTCATCTTGAATGTATATGTTTATTAAGAAGCATGGAAATGTTGGTAACGGTTAGCCATGGGAATGGTCATTCATGATCACTTTTGGTATATGTATGACAAACTCTAGTTGATCCATGGAGGATCATGAAATAGATAAAGTTGCCTTAAAAATAGATGCTGACAGCAGCAGTGATGTAGATTTGAAAAATCACTAAAAATAGTAGGAATGGAATTAAATAGTGAATAAATTATGTAAATGAACCTTGATGAATCTATTTTCATAGGAAAGCAATAAAATGATCATGTGAACAGTATGTTAAGAGAAATTTAAGTTTTTGTTAGACAGGGCCAGAACGGTTTCTGGATCCCCTGCTCCGACTTTGGAAATTCATTGTAAATTAACCAGAGATAATTAGAAGTCATTCCATATATGAATAGATTCCTTTTTGAGTATAGTTTCTATAGAAACAAACAGTACCAGTATTGAAGCCCTGTACAGGGAGATATCCAAGTCTTAATGCGCAAAGGTCAGGGTAGTCGAGCCCTGGAACAGGGGAGACTTTAACTAATAAACTGTACTAATTGGCCTGGCAAAAAATTCTAGAAAAAAAATTGTAGATGAAAATATGAGTCTAGTTTCAGGGAAAAATCACGAAACTGATTTTCGAGTTGTGGAACGCAAGATATGATTTTTAAGGTGACAGTGACGCAGCTTGCCAGCTTGCCTGGAAAATTTTAAATGGACTGTGAAATTAATTAAGTTAAGTCTATATGCACCTTGTGTTCGACTCTGGCAACGGTCTCGGGCACGGGGTGTTACAACAAATATGTATTTTCTACCATCAAACATCAAAATATAAGCACATCCAACATGGGTAAAATTTTAAACTTTAACTTTCTTTCAAATTAGTCCTTGAAATAGGTATATCAAGTTACCACGATCTTAAAAATATAAAAATCATTAAAAATAGGACAAGAACAGACTTACAATCGAGATTGAAAGCTTGGCCAAAACCCTAGCTATGGCTTCCTCTAAAATTTCGTCTAAGGGGGACTAAATTGAGAAGATGGACACTTTTATTAGTTTAATTTGTCTTTATTTACCAAATTACCAAATTACACTTCATAACTTTAAAATTTCACCTAATTATGTCCATTTTTGTTCATCCTAAAGTATAATGGTCTAATTACCATTTAAGGACCTCCAATTTAAAAATTCATAACAATGAAACACCTTTAGCTAAGGGAACTCAAGTTTGGCACCTATTGCAGTTTAGTCCTTTTAGCTAAATTGAGCACTCAATCAATAAAGTTTCTTAACAAAATTTTCACACAATTATTCTATCATGCTGTAAACCTTAAAGAAATAATAAAATAAATATTTCTACTTCAAATTTGTGGTCCTGAAACCACTGTTCCAATTTGACCCAAAAATAGGCTGTTACAACTCTCCCCCCTTAGGGATTTTCATCTCTAAAAATCTTACCGGAAAAGAGGTTAGGGTACTATTTTCTCATAGCTTCCTTGGGTTGCCACATAGCCTCTTCAACCCTGTGTCATTGCCAAAAAATTTCACTAGAGCTATGCTTTTATTTCTCAACTGTTTAACCTCTCAAGCTCATACTTGGATCGGTTCTTCACTATATGTCACATCGGGTTGAATCTCAATCTCTGATGATGAGATTACATGCGATGGATTTGATGAATATCATTGCAACATTGACACATGAAATACATTGTGGCTCCTTTCTAATTCCAACGGTAAGGCTAGTTGATATGCCACTAGCCCTTTTCTTTCAATAATCTCATACGACCCAATGAAATGCGGACTCAACTTGCCTTTGCGACCAAATCTAAGGATTTTCTTCCATGGAGACACTTTTAGAAGCACTTTATCACTCAATATCCTTCCGTTTCAAATCCACGTACAATTTCTGTTGATCCGAAGCTGCTTTCAATCATGAATTACTTTCACTTTTTCTTTGGTTTTTCTAACCAAATCAACCCTATGAATCTATTTCTCACTAAGCTCGATCCAGTACAATGGAGTTTGACACTTGAGGCCATATAATGCTTCATACAGTGCCATTTTTATACTCGATTGAAAACTGTTATTGTAAGCAAATTCGACCAATGATAGATATTTCTCTAAACTACCTTCAAACTCTAAAACACAACAGCGTAGCATATCTTCTAGAATTTGGATTACCCTCTCAAATTGATCATCGGTTTGCGGGTGGAATGCTGTACTAAAATTCAACTTCATACCCAACGCTTCTTGCAATTTTTTCCAAAATCGCGATGTAAACCTCGAATATCTATCCGAAATAATAGAAGTAGGCACCCCGTGCAATCTAAAAATTTCAGCAATGTACAATTCAACTAGTTTACAAGTAAATAATCGGTATGTATCGAAATGAAACGAGTCGATTTCGTCAACCTATCAATAACAACCCAAACAGCATCTTTCTTCTTCGGAGTTAAAGGTAACCTCGATACAAAATCCATCGTAACTCTATCCATTTTCCACTCAGGTATCATCATAGGCTGAAGTAAACTCGAAGACACTTTATGTTCGACTTTTACTTGTTGACAAATCAAACATCTTGATACAAACTCAGTAATGTCTTGTTTCATGCCCAACCACCAATATAATTGTTTCAAATCATTATACATCTTTGTACTTCTAGGATGAACAAATAGACAGCCGTTATGTTCTTCATGAAGAATTTTCTGAATCAGTTCAGTATCTCTCGGTGCATAAATCCTACCTCGGAACCTCAAACAATCATCGGATCCAATCTGATATTCTGAATCACTATTCAATTTACATTGAACTCTTTTAGCTTGCAACTCATTATCACCTTTTTGAGCTTCACAAATTTGTTGAAGAAATACTAGTTTAACTTTTAACTCAGCTGGAATTATGGCATGTATAGAGGGCTAAATGATTTTGTTATATGTCATAATTAATTTGGTTTAAAATATTACTTTTCAAAATTTGATAATTTACTTGTATTTATGTATATCTGTTAATTTTATCTATTTTTGTTTTAATTTTATCTATTTTTGTTCAAATTAGAGGAATTAATTATGTAAGATCAGGTAAATGTGTGAATTTATGTTTTCATGATCTGTAATATTCCGTACCTTGTTCCTGCTTAGAACATGGGTAAGGGGTGTTACATTTATTGGTATCAGAGCTGAGGTTTAGGCGGTTCTCGAATTTACGTACTGTGTGTGGAAGTCTATCTATACATGCCATAATTATATTATGATAGTGTGATAACTCTTGACAATTTAAATCGTGTTTTTATATAGTAAATGGATCCCGACCGAGCTGTAGCTGATGATGTAGAAAGTAATGCGCCGGCTCCCCCACAAGGGACTGCGCCAGTTGAGAGTAGGCATGAGACACATGATCAGGGGGATGGGGCCTGGGAAGCCTTTATCCATATGATGAGTAATTGGTACACAGAATTTGTTCGGGCAAATCCGAATGCTCAGCCTCCTCCACCCCCTCCTTTTCCTCAACCAGTTCCCGTAGTTCCTCAAGGTGCCGAAATGGTAAGATTGAGCAAACCCCCAGTTGATAAAATTTGAAAGCAAGGAGCTAAAGAATTTAGGGCTAGTATAGATGATGATCCCGAGAAAGCAGAGTTCTGGCTTGAAAATTCTATCAGGGTATTCGATGAGCTTTCTTGCACTCCCGAAGAATGTTTGAAATGTGCTATATCTTTACTAAGGGATTCGGCATATCATTGGTGGAAGACATTGGTATCTATGGTTTCGAAAGAAAGGGTTACATGGGATTTCTTCCAAGAGGAGTTTAGAAAGAAGTATATAAGCCAGTGGTTCATTGATCAAAAACGGAAAGAGTTCCTTGAGCTGAAACAAGGTAAAATGTCTGTGGCAGAATATGAACGTGAATTTGTCAAACTCAGCAAGTATGCCCAGGAGTGTGTGTCCACCGAAGCTATTATGTGTAAGAGGTTCGAGGATGGGCTAAATGAAGACATCAAGCTACTAGTTGGGATTTTAGAGTTGAAAGAGTTTGTGGCATTGGTCGATCGAGCTTGTAAAGCTGAAGAACTGAGTAACGAGAAGAGAAAAACTGTAAATGAAGCCAGAGACACAAGAAAGAGGCCAATGAGTAAGTCATTCCAATCTCAGTCAAATAAGTCTAAAGAAATGAATCCTCGGTTGACTGTTTCAACTGGACATTCGTATCGGGATCATGGGAGATCATATTCGGGTTTTAAAGCTCAAGCTACTTCAATGGCTAGTGTAGGTAATGTGAGATCTAATAGACCCGAGTGTCAACTCTGTGGTAAACAACATTTCGGGGAGTGTTGGACGATTAGCCAGACTTGTTTCAAATGTGGTTTCCGAGAACATTATATTAAGGATTGTCCAAAAAGGATTGAAGAAGAAAAATTTCAGAGTGCCAGACAGACTAGTGCTGCTAATAGAGGTAGACCTCCAAGAAATACTGGAAGTAGAGCTAGCGGTCGAAGTGTGACAAAGGAATTAACTGGGAGACCGGAAGCTAGAGTACCTGCTAGAGCTTCTGCCATACGTGCTCGGGAAGAGGCGTCATCTCCTGTTGTGATCACTGGTACATTTTCTCTTTATGATACTATTGTCATTGCATTGATTGATCCTGGATCTACTCATTGTCATTGCATTGATTGATCCTGGATCTACTCATTCTTATGTTTGTGCAAATTTGGTATCTAGTAAGAGCTTGCCTGTAGAATCTACTGAATTTATGATTAAAGTGTCAAACCCTTTAGGAAAATATGTGTTAGCAGATAAGGTTTGCAAAAATTGTCCTTTGATGATTCAAGGTCACTGTTTTCTAGCTAATCTAATGTTGCTACCATTTGACAAGTTTGATGTCATTTTGGGTATGGATTGGTTGATACTACATGATGCCAGAGTAAATTGAAAATAGAAAACTCTTGAGTTGAAATGTTAAAATGGTTAAATTCTTCGGGTGGAAACAAATGAGTCAAATAAATTGCCTATGGTGATTTCGTATATGTCTGCTCAGCGATATATGTGAAAAGGGTGTGAAGCTTATCTTTCTTATGTATTAAATACTAAAATGTCTAACTCGAAGCTTGAATCAGTACCGGTAGTCTATGACTTTCCGGATGTATTTCCAGAAAAATTACCGGGGTTGCCTCTGATCAGAGAGTTAGAGTTTGCTATTGATTTATTACCTGGAACTGCACCAATTTCGATCTCTCCATACAAAATGGCTCTGACTGAATTGAAAGAATTAAGAGCTCAGTTGCAAGAGTTAACAGAAAAGGGGTTTGTGAGACCGAGTTTCTCTCATTGGGGTGCCCCCATGTTGTTTGTAAAGAAAAATGATGGATCCATGAGACTTTGTATTGACTATCGACAGCTGAACAAGGTGACCATAAAGAACAAGTATCCATTGCCAAGAATCAATGATTTGTTTGACCAGTTAAAAGGGGCGACATTGTTTTCAAAAATTGATTTGAGATCCAGTTACTATCAGTTGAGAGTTAAAGAGTCAGATGTGCCAAAAATCGCTCTCAGGACAAGGTATGGACACTACGAATTCCTTGTGATGCCTTTCGGTTTAACCAATGCTCCTGCTATTTTTATGGATTTGATGAATTGAATCTTTCGGCCATACTTGGA
Source organism: Gossypium arboreum (assembly GCF_025698485.1). Classification (NCBI taxonomy): domain Eukaryota; kingdom Viridiplantae; phylum Streptophyta; class Magnoliopsida; order Malvales; family Malvaceae; genus Gossypium; species Gossypium arboreum. Next base: position 88,191,729 of record NC_069077.1, read on the forward strand.
TAGGTTTGTGGTTGTGTTCATAGATGATATCCTGATTTATTCTCAAAACGAGTCTGAGCATGCAGAACATTTAAGAATGGTATTACAGATTTTTAGAGAAAAGAAATTGTTTTCTACATTCAGTAAAAGTGAATTTTGGCTTCATGAAGTCAGATTTTTGGGACATGTAGTTTCGGGTGATGGCATTCGAGTCGATCCGAGCAAAGTTTCGACAATTGTTAATTGGAAACCGCCGAAGGATGTATCTGAGGTTAGAAGCTTTTTGGGCTTAGCTGGATATTATCGATGCTTTGTCGAGGGATTTTCGATGATCACCTCTCCTATGACTAAGCTGTTGCAAAAGAATGTTAAGTTTGATTAGACTGAAGAGTGTCAACAAAGTTTTGAGAAGTTGAAAAAGCGGTTGACCAAAGCACCAGTGTTAGTGCAACCCGAGTCGGGGAAAGAATTTGTGATCTATAGTGACGCGTCATCAATTGGTCTTGGTTGTGTTTTAATGCAAGAAGGTAAAGTAGTAGCTTATGCCGCAAGACAGTTGAAACCGCACGAGAAGAATTACCTGACACATGATTTAGAGTTGGCCGCCATTGTCTTTGCTTTGAAGATTTGGCGTCATTATTTATACGGTGAGAAATGCCGAATCTTTACTAATCACAAAAGTTTGAAATATTTAATGAATCAAAAAGATTTTAATTTACGACAACGGAGATGGCTTGAATTATTAAAGGATTATGAATTAATAATTGATTATCATCCCGAGAAAGCGAATGTAGTTGCAGATGCCCTAAGTAGAAAATCTTGGTTTGCTTTGAGAGCTATGGGTACAGATTTGGCTATGTCTGATGATGGTTTGATTTTGGCCGAGTTAAGAGTTAGGCTGCTATTTCTTCAGCAAATTTGTGAAGCTTAGAAGAATGACAGTGAATTACGAGCCAAGCGAGCTCAGTGTGAATTGGATTGTAACTCAGATTTTCGAATTGGGCCAGAGGATTTCTTAATGTTCCATGATCGAGTATGTGCACCGAAAGATGCTGAGTTGATTCAGAAGATTTTACATGAGGCACACAGTGGTTGTTTGCAAGTTCATCCTGGTAGTACGAAAAAGTACAACGACCTGAAGAAAATATATTGGTGGAATGGTATGAAGAGAGATATCTCTGAGTTTGTAGCAAAATGCTTGATTTTCTAGCAAGTGAAAGCTGAACACCAAGTACCTTCAGGTTTACTTCAACCAGTGATGATTCCCGAGTGGAAATGGGACAGAATTACGATGGATTTTGTGACAGGGTTGCCTCTGACTCCGGAAAAGAAAAATGCCATCTGGGTAATAGTTGATAGATTGACTAAATCAGCTCATTTTATTCCGGTACGTACGGATTATTCTCTTGATAAGTTGGCTGAATTATCTATTTCTGAAATTGTAAAATTACATGGAGTATCTATGTCTATTATTTTGGATAGAGATCCAAGATTTACTTCGAGGCTTTGGAAAAAGTTGCAAGAAGCTTTGGGTATGAAATTGAATTTCAGTACCGTATTTCATCCACAAACTGACGGTCAATCTGAAAGAGTAATTTAGGTACTCGAGGATATGCTCCGATGTTGTGTTTTAGAATTTCAGGGCAGTTGGGAGAAATATTTACCCTTGGTCGAATTTGCCAACAACAATAGTTTTCAATCGAGTAAACAGATGGCATCGTACGGAGCATTGTATGTGGCATCGTACGGAGCATTGTATGGTCACAAGTGTCAGACTCCTTTGTATTGGACCGAGCTTAGTGAGAAACAGATTCACGGAGTTGATTTGATTAGAGAAACTGAAGAGAAAGTGAAAGTGATTCGTGATTTTCTGAAAGCTGCTTCGGATCGAAAAAAGTCATATGCGGATTTGAAGAGAAAGGAGATCGAGTTCCAAGTGGGTGATAAAGTTTTTCTAAAGGTATCTCCGTGGAAGAAATTTTTAAGGTTTGGCCGAAAAGGCAAGTTGAGTCCGCATTTCATTGGGCCTTATAAGGTTATTGAAAGAGTTGGACCAGTGGCTTATAGGCTAGCCTTGCCAACCTAGTTGGAAAAGATTCATAATGTGTTTCATGTGTCGATGCTGCGACGTTACCGTTCTGATCCTTCACATGTGATTCCTTTGACAAAAATTGAAATTCGACCGGATATGACCTATGAGGAGGAACCAATAAAGATTTTGGCTCGGGAAATTAAACAGTTGAGAAATAAAAGTATAGCCTTAGTGAAGGTATTGTGGCACAGACATGGAATAGAAGAGGCTACGTGGGAACCTGAGGAAGCTATGAGGAAACAGTACCCGAACTTCTTTACCTGTAAGATTTTCGGGGACGAAAATCCCTAAAGGGGGGAGAATTGTGACAACCCGAATTAGGGCCTAATCAGAATAATGGTTTTGTAACCACAAATTTGAGATAGAAATAATTATTTTATAATTATTTTGAGGTTCATGGTATGATTGCATGATTGTGTGAAAATTCCGTGATGAAATTTTATGCATAAAGTGCTTAAATTGAAATTAGGGACTAAATCGAATAATTTGCAAAACTTGCATTCTAGAAGTTTTTAGTATGAAATTGCTTTGGAATATTAATGAGGAGGTCTTAAATAGCAATTTTACCAATTTCTAAGTCTATGGACAAAAATTGGACATGGATGGAATTTTTGGAAAGTTTAGTAGTAAGGGCATTTTGGTCATTTGAATATTAAATGAAATAAAATGGGAAAAATAACACAAAAATGCGTTCATCTTCATTAAGCTTGGCCGAATTACACCTCTCTCCATACCTAGGGTTTCTTCAACTTTCAAGCTTCATAGTAAGTGATTTCAAGCCCCGTTTTTGATGATTTTTATGTTTTTTAGCTTATGTTAACAATAATTCAACCTAGGGTTCATATTTGGAAATATACCCATAGGTGAAATTTGTGTATTTTGGTGTTTTATGATAGAATATGAGTTTTAAATTATGTTAGACAACTTGTGCTACTCGGTTTTAAGTGAAAACGAGCAAAACGGCATAATCGGTAAAAATACCTAATGTTCATAGGTACATGTTAGAGTGAGAATTTGATGTTTCCATAGAAGATAAAAATGTTCAGCATGTCATAAAAGATAATAATAAGGGCTGAAATTAAATTTCCGAGCCTAGGGGCAAAATTGTAATTTTGTAAAAGTTAGGGGGCAAAAACATAATTTTTCCATAATGTGATTTTTGGATTGAAATAAATAGTATGAGTGTTAAATGAGCTAAATGTGTTGTTATAGATCAAGAAAGACGTGGAATCGATCGTGATCGAGGAAAAGAAAAGCTTTCGGACTAAATTATAATATTTCTAAAGTTTACACCAAGGTAAGTTCGTACATGAATAATTTATCGATTTTTTTTATGTTATTTTATGTTGTTATCATATGAATTGGTGACTGTCCATAGAATGATTAAATGATGGAATTTGCAAATTTAATTAGATTATGAATAAGTGTTAACAGTGAAAAAGGAAAGATTTTCCGGTTGAAACTTCAAAACAGGAACAATACGAATGACCCATTGTGAATACACGTGTGTAGTACTAAGTGTAGGCTACTACGTGTATCATACTGTTAAGTCGCATGTGTAGTACTAAGTGCAGGCTACTATGCGTACTCAATGACTTCGATCACGTGTATAGTACTAAGTGCAGGCTACTAGTGTATCAGATGATGAGGTCACATGTGTAGTACTAAGTGCAGGCTACTATGTGTACTGGATTGTTTATCGCATGTGTAGTACTAAGTGCAGACTACTATACGTATCAGATAGCTTCAGCTATAAGTGTGGAAGGGGGAAATATGTGTAAACAATGGTATATTTGTTATTTTTTCGTTGAGTTCAACGGGAAAAATCGATAAAGTGGTAATAAGTGAAAGTTATTATAAGGTGAATATGTGTAAATTTATGTTTATGAAAAGTTAGGAGCTATGTGCTCAATAATTGAGTGAATGTTGAAATAAATCAGTATTGGACAGCAGCAGTTACATGATTTTAAAAATTTACCAAAAATCGTGAAAGTTGAATAAAAATGCAAATGATATATGAAAATAAAGCTTAATGAGTTTATTTTCACATAAAAGAAACAAGGGAAGAAAAATAATTTTATATTGTGTGATATTCGAATTCTTGTGAAACAGGGTCTGAATAAATTTTAGATCCCCTGTTCTGACTTTAGAAATTCACCATAATTTGCAAAAAATTATTAAGATTCATACATTACATGCATAGATTCTTTATTGAGTCTATTTTTAAGGGAAACAAACGGCATGGTCGTTGGAATTCTTTACAGGGAGAAATTTGGTTCTTAGTGCACAGGGGTCAGAGTAGTAGTACCCTGAAACAGGGGAGACTTTAACTAATAAACTGTACTAATTGGCCTTACAAAAAATTCTAGAAAAAAAGTAGTAAGTATACATATGAGTCTAGTTTCAGGGAAAATTTACAAAATTGGATTTTGAGTTTTTTAGCTTGAGATATGATTTTTTTTTAAACCGGGACTCCAAAAAACAGCCTGTCCTGAATATGTGATTATATACTAGTATGATTGTTTTACTTTGATAAATTGAATATCAATTTCGTACTTACTTACTAAGCTTGTAACACTCCTAACCTGTATCCGTTGTCGGAATAAGGTTATGAGGTATTACTTGACTGAACAAAACTTCTATAAGGTCAAAGATACTTACCAGACATAAATTATCAACAATGCAAACATGTCTCATTGATTTTCCATAAGAGCTCTTATAAATTTCCAAAATGACTCACTATCAAAACATAACCGAATATCTAATAACAAATTAACTACTATCAAGTTATAACTAAAACATTTCACCATATTAGTTCAATTATAAGGCTTCTCTAAACAAAATGAGCAAGCCATCTTCGCATGGCTATAATGTATACAAAGTCGAAATATTGTTCTACCTATAGTCTATCCTATACATGCCTTAAACCATGATGATATACAATCTTCTCAACTCACATAATGACTAGATAGTGTGATGATATCTCCGGCCCTTCCAACTCGAGCTAAAGTATATACCTATAAGAAATGGAAAAGAGAACATGGAGTAAGCTTCAATGCTTAGTAAGTTTTAAGCAATGCAAACAATTAATTTACTTATAGATCGATTATTCAAATTTTCAAGAAATCATTCCTAGATAATTGCCATTTTGGCCAAGTATCCATGAACATAATGCATATTTAGCAAATTCACCTCACTTGAATCTGAACTCAATTAAAACCAAATATTGAAACTACAAATAAGATCATAAGAACTCAAAAAGCATCTCATTAACAAGTTTTAACCATGTTTGCAACAAAATCACAAATTCACTACAAGCTGTCTTCCTGAGCAATAGTCACTAAATTATTTATAACTGGAGCTAAGAAACACCAAATCAAGTGCAGTTAATTTTACCTGAAAATAGACTCATATATCTTCCATCCATAAAATTTTCAGAATTTTGGTTTGACCAATCAATACCAGGTTTTTATTGAAGTTTCCCCTATTTCACAGTTTGACTAATCTGACCACTCTTCACTACGAATCAAATTTCTCATTATAAAGAATTCAAAATATGTTATCGTTTATTTCATTTGAAACTAGACTCATTAGGGAGTCTAAGAATATAAATTTTATCTTATAACCATTTTTGTACCATTTATAATGATTTTCTGAAAACAGAACAGGTGACCTCAAAGTCATTTTGACTCTGTTCCACGCCAGTTCAAATATCTCATTATTGGCAACTCTTTTGCTTACACGGTTTCTTTTATAAAAACTAGACTCATTAAGATTTCATGACATAATTTATTCAGCCTTTAACTCAACTTCCACAATTTATGGTGATTTTCCGAAATCACGTTACTGCTGCTGTCCCAAGCAGATTTATTACCCATTCTTTGGATTCATATTATTTAACATGTATATCACCAAATCAATCTCATATAACCTTTCACCATAACCGAATATACACATACACATATGAGATTGTCACATATACTTCTCATTTCGCATTCATGATTCAATTCCGATCAATCTAACATATAAAAGTATATAATACATACCTGACTGTGACATCCCTAATTTGACCCTAGTCGAAAAGTGGTTTCGGGACCACTAAACCGAGTCTTATAAGTAATTAAAAGTTATATTCTATGTTTATGATGTTAGTAAATGCATGTGTGAAAGTTTCATGCATTAATTTGATCATTTCTATGTGAATTTATTAAAATGGACTTGTATGAAACATTGTTGAAAGGTGATAGGCTAATCTTATAATGGTCTAATAGTACATGCATGCAAAAGAGTGGTTTTGCATGTCAATTTGCCCAAAAAAAGGGAAGAGTGGCCGGCCATGACAAGAATATGGGCAAGGGAACATGTTTCCAACATGTTTAGTTAGTGGATTATGTAGAAAAAATAAAGAAATGAAAAAAATGAGCATGGATGCCCCCTTTTGTTGCCGTGAGTAGAGGAAAAGAAAGGAAAAATTTGTTCATCCATTCTCAAATCTTGGCTGAAAATACTAAGGGAAAAAGGAAGGATTTTTGCTTCATGCTTGGTTTAGAAGAGAACTAGAAGGAGATTTGGTCATACTTGTGTCAAGATTAAGGTATGTTTGAGGTTGTGTCATGAGATTCATGCATGTTTTAGTTGCTAACTTGATGCTCATGTTAGCCCATGGTTCAAATCCTTGTTATGCCATGGAAATGGTATTTGGCTAAGGTTGATATTGTGTTAAACCCATTGCATGCTAAATGTGAAGCTTGTTGATGATACATGTAATGATGGATTGACTACTCTTGAAATTTCTTTTAGCATTCTTGAGTAAGACATGGAGTTTTCTTTGTTTAACCATGACCAAAAATTGAAAGGGGATGGTGTGGGATGTATTCGCCACGGCATGCTCATAAGTGCGATTTATGCTTGTTGCATGATAGGTAAAATTTGTGTTTTGATATATGTGTATATGTGTTTGTACATGATGCTACAAATGGATGTGAAAATATATGCTAGATTGGGAAAATTTGATTAAATGTTCATGAGATGAAATTAGGTGATTAAAAGATGTTAGTTGACATTGTACATATATATATATATATTCGGCCATTAAAGTGAGTATGTAGGTAATGTTGAATCAAGTTTTTGGTGCATATTCGGTTAGGTGTATAATCGACCAAATGGGCGATTAGTAAGAATGGTTGCCGAATATACAAGCATACATATGCATGTGTAGTTGAATTATGAATGTTTAGCAAGATGGTTAAACTAGTGATTTATTGATTAAGCTCAAGGAGTTAAAGAAGGAGAATCAAGCAAGGGAAAGACGAAGGTCATCGAGTAGCCGACTTGGAACTATTTTACCCAACACGAGGTAAGTCATTAAGCACATATGTTTGATATTGCTTAAATGATTGTAAAATCTATGCAATTGTGTTTAATGGGATGCTATATATATATAAATGAAATTGTATGTGTATGGAGTGATGACAATTGTTGAATGTAAAAGAAATAGTGAAATGTGTAGAAAGTTTGCTTTCGGCACTAAGTGTCTTGGGCAACACGTGTACGGTGGCGAGATTGGCACTAAGTGTGCGTGCTGGAAATATATGGCACTAAGTGTGCATGCTGGGAATATATGGCACTAAGTGTGCGAGCTCGAAGGGTATGGCACTATGTGTGCGGGCTTAAATCGCATGGCACTAAGTGTGCGAAATCGAGTATTAAGCATTGTGTGTGCATACTCTATATATATATATAAATATCTCCGATCAAACAATTATATGGAGGGTGTGTCTCCATCGAGTTGAGTATGGACAGCGGATCGGGTAAGTACCTTGAGCTCATGACGAATAGGTAATATGTTCATGCTCGGGTTGAGCTTGGTAAGCTTTAAATCTATGTGATGATTGCAATTGTATGATTGTGGTGAAAATGAGTTGGTGTGTAAAATGCCTCAAATATCTTATTGTATAGAATATGAAATGTGGATGTATGACTTGGTATGAGATTGAACCGAAGGTCCAAGGAACTATGATATAGTTCGATATGGATGGAGTACTTAGCCTCGTTCATTATTTCATGTTGTAATAATTTTGTTAATGGATGGTTGTGGAATGCTTATGACTTACTGAGTTGTAAACTCACTCGGTGTTTTCTTGTCACCCATTTTAGGTCTCTTGGACTCGTATTGTTGCGTGCTCGGAACCGTCGTTGAAGTCATCACACCGGCTGAAATCTTGTGGTATTGTTTTTGTTGTTGAAGAACATTTGGCATGTATAGGCTATTATATTTTGTCGAATTGTGGGTTGTAAACTTTAAACCATGTGAAAATGGCCTATGTGGTCGTCGAGTGGGATGCTAGAACCTATAGCCACGAGTCTTAGAAACTCAAATTTTGATAAGGTGGCCATAATTTGTGTCATGTATGATGGATGATTAAGGCCAAGGAAAAATTCATGAAATTGGCATAGTCTACTGCAGTAACTGTTGCGGACAGCAGCAGTGGGATGAGATTGAAAAATCACTAAAATAGTAGAAGTAGAATTAAATAGTGAGTAAATTATGGAACTTAACCTTGATGAATCTATTTTATATGGACGAAACGAAACGACCATATGAGCAGTATACTGAGAAATATTAAAGTTCTCGTGAGACAGGGCCAGAACGGTTTCTGGGTCCCCTGTCGCGACTTTGAAAATTTACCATAAATTATCCAGAAAGAATTAGGAGTCATGCCTTATATGTACAGATTCAATTTTGAGTCTAGTTTCATTAGAAACAAACGGCACCAGTATTAAAGCCCTGTACAGAGAGATATTCAAGTTTTAACGCGCGAAGGTCAGAGCAGTCGATCCCTGTAACATGGGTGACTTTAACTAATAAACTGTACCAATTGGCCCAACCAAAAATTCTAAAAATAAATCCATGGATGAGTATATGAGTCTAAATTCTGGGAAAATTTACGAAACCAGTTTCCGAGTTTTGAAACTCGAGATATGATTTTTAAGGCGACGGTGACGCAGTTTTCCAGCCTGTCCAGAAATGCCAAATTGGTCGGTACTTTAAGAGGATTTGTCTCGTTAACCCCTCATGTCCGACACCGGCGATGGTCTCGGGTTTGGGGTGTTACAATTTAATTGGTATCAGAGCTATGGTTCAGTCGATTCTAGGACTACCATAGCGTGTGAGTCTAGCTATACATGCCAAATTGTTAGTGCTTAAAATGTGATGACTTCGACGGTTGAAATTTTTGTTTTGATTAGTAAATGGAACCCGGGTAGAGAGACCCTTGGCGGATGACGTTGAAAGTGTAGCGGCTGCTCCGCGCAAGGGACACCGCTGTTGAGCCTCAGTCATCCGCGAATAATCAAAATGAAGGCGAAACAAGCCTTCTTCACTATGATGAATGAGTGGGTCGCATAATATGCCCGAACCAACCCGGCTGTCCAACCATTCCCGAATTTAAATACTCCACCCCAAGAGCCCGCAATGCCTCCAGTTATTGATCTGTGAGGTGAGTAAACCACCGTGGACTTGATTAGGAAGCGCGGGCCGAGGAGTTCAAGGCCATAGTTCTTGATGATGCCGAAAAGGCCGAGTTCGCTCGATAACACCATTAGAGTGTTAGATGAACTGTCATGCACACCGATGAATGTCTTAAGTGTGCTATATCCTTGTTGCGAGACTCACTTACTATTGGTGGAGGACTTTAATTTCCATAGTCCCAAATGAACGAGTTACTTGGGATTTCTTTCAATCCAATTTCGAAAGAAATACATTAGTCAACAGTTCATCGATCGAAGCGTAAGGAATTTTGGAACTCAAGCAAGGCGGATGATCAGATCTGAATCGAACATGAGTTCGTAAGACTTAGTCGGTATGCTCGGGAGTGTGTGGCTGATGAGGTTGCGATGTGCAAAAGATTTGAAGAAGGATTGAATGAAGAGTTAAAGTTACTAGTGGGAATTTTGGAGATAAAGGAGTTCGTGACACTAGTCGAACGAGCACGCAAGGCGGAAGAACTTGGGAAGGAGAAGAAGAAGGCTGAATTTGAAGCAAGAGATTACCGTAAAAGATCGACGAGTAAAGCTCCGTTCTCGGCTGTAAAGAGGTTCGGGGAGGACACCAAGAAGTCGAGGACGATGCGGGAATTTCCATTAGAGCCCGACCATTGACGGACTCGAGCTACTTGAGTAGCTAGTGTGGGCAATAATCGTCAAGAGAGACCTGAATGCCCCCAATGTGGAAGACGACACCTAGGTGAATGTTGGGGTAAGTCATTAATAGGGCTGTTATGGATGCGGTTTGAAGGACCACTTCATTAGAGATTGCACGGAGCTAGATGAGAGGAATAAGACGCAAGGTGCAAGACCTAGTGGAACGATGGCTGGAGGTAGGCCCCCGAGAATCTCTGGAGGTAGGGGTGGTAATCGAGAGGAGCCTCTAATACTGGCCGTCCGATCCGAGACCCGTGCTCCTGCTAGAGCATATGCCATCCGCGCATGAGAGGAGGCATCCTCCCCTGACGTTATCACTGGTACTTTTACTCTCTTTGATACTATTGTGATTGCATTGATTGACCCCGGCTCTACTCACTCATATGTATGTGAAACCTTAGCATCCAGTAAGACTCTACCTGTTGAGTCTACTGAGTTCGTAATTCGAGTGTCAAACCCTTTGGGTCAATACGTGCTTGTTGATAAAGTGTGCAAGAGATGCCCCTAATAATTCGAGAATCTGTTTTCGGTCGATCGATGCTTCTACCATTTCATGAATTCGATGTTATTCTTGGTATGGATTGGCTGACCGTACATGATGCAGTGGTGGACTGCAAAAGGAAAACCATTGATTTGAGGAGTGCAAATAATGAGGTAGTCCGAGTCGAGTCTACTGATTTAAAAGGAGCGCCAGTGATAATATCTTCTATGACCGCTCGGAGGTATGTGAAAAAGGGGTGTGAAACATACCTTGCGTATGTGTTTGGAAGTAAAGAGACGGAAAGGAAACTCGAATCGGTACCAGTGGTTTGTGAGTATTCAGATGTTTTTCCTGAGGAGTTACCGGGATTGCCACGGGTTCGAGAAGTGGAATTCGGCATCGAAGTTGTACCGGGTACTACGCCGATTTCAATAGCCCCGTATCGTATGGCATTAACGGAATTAAAGGAATTGAAGGTTCAATTGCAAGAATTGACGGATAGAGGTTTCGCTCGACCGAGTTTTTCTCCATGGGGCGCTTTGTATTGTTTGTGAAGAAGAAGGACGGAACCATGAGGTTGTGCATCGACTATCGTCAACTCAATAAAGTGACGATAAAGAATAAATATCCATTGCGAATTGACGATTTGTTTGATCAAATAAAGGGAGCCTCGGTGTTTTCAAAGATAGATTTGAGGTCGGGTACTATCGGTTGAGGGTCCGAGAATCGGACATACCCAAAACCGCTTTTAGAACGAGGTACGGTCACTACGAATTCTTGGTGATGCCGTTTGGGCTCACTAATGCCCTGCGGTGTTTATGGATTTAATGAATAGAATTTTCAGCCATACTTGGATCGGTTCGTAGTTGTATTTATCGATGACATTTTGGTCTATTCGAGAGATGAAACCGAACATCTTTGAATACCGAGGCTAGTGTTGCAAATCTTACGAGATAAGCAGTTATCGCAAAGTTCAATAAATGTGAATTTTGGTTGAAAGAGGTTAGCTTTTTGGGGCACGTGGTGTCCGTGATCGGTGTCGAGGTGGACCCGAACAAAATTTCGCCATAGTCGATTGGAAACCACCAAGGAATGTTACCGAAGTTAGGAGCTTTTGGGGCTTGCGGTTATTACCGACGATTTGTAAAGGTTTCTCGACGATAGCCACGCCAATGACGGCTTACTCCAAAAGGATGTTAAGTTCGAATGGACGGAGAAATGTCGAAAAGTTTCGATCAACTGAAAGCTTATTTGGTGAAGCCCCAATTCTAGTGCAACCCGAATCGGGCAAAGAGTTTGTCTATAGTGACGCATCCCTACTTGGGTTGGGTTGCGTATTGATGCAAGAAGGGCGAGTTGTGGCCTGTGCGTCGAGGCAATTAAAGCCACATGAGAAAAATTATCCCACCCATGATCTCGAATTGGTCGCCATCGTATTCGCCTTAAAGATATGGCGACATTACTTATTTGGTGAGAAGTGCCATGTGTATTCGGATCACAAAAGTCTCAAATATTTGATGACCCAAAGAGACTTAAATCTGCGACAAAGGCGATGGCTCGAGTTGTTAAAAGATTATGAGCTCGTCATTGATTATCACCGGAAGGGCTAATGTGGTTTGCGGATGCCTTAAGCGAAAATCACTATTTGCTTTATGAGCGATGAATGTACACTTGTCTATCCTACCCGACAATGTGTTAGTAGCTGAATTGAAAGCCAAACCATTATTGATACGTCAAATTCGTGAAGCTCGTAAAGTCGACGATGAGTTGGTTGCAAAGCGGGATGAGTGTGTTCGAACAAGGACTCGAATTTCAAATTGATGATGACGATTGTTTGAGGTTCGAAGTCGTCTGTGTGTTCCAAAGAATTGAACTTATTCCAATAATTTTGAACGAAGCCCATTGTAGCCGAATGGCAATCCACCCGGGAGTCTGAAGATGTACAACGATTTGAAAGCGTCGGTTTTGGTGGCATGGTATGAAACGAGACATCTCGATTTTGTTTCGAGATGTTTAATATGTCAACAAGTGAAAGCGGAACATCAAGTGCCTTCAGATTACTTCACCGATCACGATACCCGAGTGGAAATGGGATCGAGTCACAATGGACTTTGTATCCGGACCGCCATTGTCGTGAGTAAGAAGGATGCGATTTGGGTCGTTGTCGATAGACCGACTAAGTCGGCTCACTTTATCCCCGTGACGTCACGGATTTTTCAATGGACAAACTAGCCGAATTGTACGTTTCTCAGTTGTGAGATTACACGGGTGCCTATTTCCATCGTGTCGGATAGAGATCCGAGATTTACCTCGCGATTTTGGAAGAAGTTGCAAGAAGCTTTGGGTACCAAGTTGCATTTCAGACCGCCTTTCACCCCCAAACCAATGGTCAATCCGAACGGATAATTCAAATACTCGAGGATATGTTAAGATGTTGTATCCTTGAGTTTAGTGGTTCATGGGAACAGTATCGCCTTTGATTGAATTCGCACAACAATAGCTTTCAATCAAGTATTAAGATGGCGCCTTACGAGGCTTTATATGGTCGTAAATGCCGTACCCCATTATTCGGGTGAACTTAGTGAAGGTAAATTCTTGAGGTTGATTTGGTTAAGGATGCCGAGCAAAGAGTTCGAGTAATTCGTGAAAGTTTGAAAGTCGCCGGATCGCCAAAAGTCGTATGCGGATTTGAAAAGAAAAGATATTGAATATCGGGTTGGAGACAAGGTCTTTCTCAAAGTTTCACCTTGGAAGAAGGTGCTTAGATTTGGCCGTAAGGGAAAATTGAGTCCGAGGTTCATCGGTCCGTATGAAGTATCCGAACGAGTTGGACCGAGAGCGTCGATTAATTTTACCCCGAGCTTGAAAGGATCCACAACGTTTTCCATGTCTCGATGCTTGACGATATAGGTCGATCCATCGCGACGTAATCGCTCCGTCGAGATTGAGATTCACCTAATTTGAGCTATGAAGAGGAACCGGTTCGCATTCTGATGCGTGAAGTAAAAGAGTTGCGCAATAAGAAAATCCCATTAGTGAAGGTGTTGTGGCATAAACACGGAATTGAAGAAGCCACTTGGGAACTCGAGGACTCTATGAAAGAGCGATACCCAAACCTATTTACCGGTAAGATTTTGGGGACGAAAATTTCGTAAGTGGGGAGAGTTGTGACATCCCTAATTTGACCCTAGTCGAAAAGTGGTTTGGGACCACTAAACCGAGTCTTATAAGTAATTAAAAGTTATATTCTATGTTTATGATGTTAGTAAATGCATGTGTGAAAGTTTCATGCATTAATTTGATCATTTCTATGTGAATTTATTAAAATGGACTTGTATGAAACATTGTTGAAAGGTGATAGGCTAATCTTACAATGGTCTAATAGTACATGCATGCAAAAGAGTGGTTTTGCATGTCAATTTGCCCAAAAAAGGGAAGAGTGGCGGCCATGACAAGAATATGGGCAAGGGAACATGTTTCCAACATGTTTAGTTAGTGGATTATGTAGAAAAAATAAAGAAATGAAAAAAATGAGCATGGATGCCCCCTTTGTTGCCGTGAGTAGAGGAAAAGAAAGGAAAAATTTGTTCATCCATTCTCAAATCTTGGCTGAAAATACTAAGGGAAAAAGGAAGGATTTTTGCTTCATGCTTGGTTTAGAAGAGAACTAGAAGGAGATTTGGTCATACTTGTGTCAAGATTAAGGTATGTTTGAGGTTGTGTCATGAGATTCATGCATGTTTTAGTTGCTAACTTGATGTTCATGTTAGCCCATGGTTCAAATCCTTGTTATGCCATGGAAATGGTATTTGGCTAAGGTTGATATTGTGTTAAAGCCATTGCATGCTAAATGTGAAGCTTGTTGATGATACATGTAATGATGGATTGACTACTCTTGAAATTTCTTTTAGCATTCTTGAGTAAGACATGGAGTTTTCTTTGTTTAACCATGACCAAAAATTGAAAGGGGATGGTGTGGGATGTATTCGCCATGGCATGCTCATAAGTGCGATTTATGCTTGTTGCATGATAGGTAAAATTTGTGTTTTGATATATGTGTATATGTGTTTGTACATGATGCTACAAATGGATGTGAAAATATATGCTAGATTGGGAAAATTTGATTAAATGTTCATGAGATGAAATTAGGTGATTAAAAGATGTTAGTTGACATTGTACATATATATATATATATATTCGGCCATTAAAGTGAGTATGTAGGTAATGTTGAATCAAGTTTTGGTGCATATTCGGTTAGGTGTATAATCGACCAAATGGGCGATTAGTAAGAATGGTTGCCAAATATACAAGCATACATATGCATGTGTAGTTGAATTATGAATGTTTAGCAAGATGGTTAAACTAGTGATTTATTGATTAAGCTCAAGGAGTTAAAGAAGGAGAATCAAGCAAGGGAAAGACGAAGGTCATCGAGTAGCCGACTTGGAACTATTTTACCCAACACGAGGTAAGTCATTAAGCACATATGTTTGATATTGCTTAAATGATTGTAAAATCTATGCAATTGTGTTTAATGGGATGCTATATATATATAAATGAAATTGTATGTGTATGGAGTGATGACAATTGTTGAATGTAAAAGAAATAGTGAAATGTGTAGAAAGTTTGCTTTCGGCACTAAGTGTCGGGCAATACGTGTGTACGGTGTGAGATTGGCACTAAGTGTGCGTGCTGGAAATATATGGCACTAAGTGTGCATGCTGGGAATATATGGCACTAAGTGTGCGAGCTCGAAGGGTATGGCACTATGTGTGCGGGCTTAAATCGCATGGCACTAAGTGTGCGAAATCGAGTATTAAGCACTGTGTGTGCGTACTCTATATATATATATAAATATCTCCGATCAAACAATTATATGGAGGGTGTGTCTCCATCGAGTTGAGTATGGACAGCGGATCGGGTAAGTACCTTGAGCTCATGATGAATAGGTAATATGTTCATGCTCGGGGTTGAGCTTGGTAAGCTTTAAATCTATGTGATGATTGCAATTGTATGATTGTGGTGAAAATGAGTTGGTGTGTAAAATGCCTCAAATATCTTATTGTATAGAATATGAAATGTGGATGTATGACTTGGTATGAGATTGAACCGAAAGGTCCAAGGAACTATGATATAGTTCGATATGGATGGAGTACTTAGCCTCGTTCATTATTTCATGTTGTAATAATTTTGTTAATGGATGGTTGTGGAATGCTTATGACTTACTGAGTTGTAAACTCACTCGGTGTTTTCTTGTCACCCATTTTAGGTCTCTTGGACTCGTATTGTTGCGTGCTCGGAACCGTCGTTGAAGTCATCACACCGGCTGAAATCTTGTGGTATTGTTTTTGTTGTTGAAGAACATTTGGCATGTATAGGCTATTATATTTTGTCGAATTGTGGGTTGTAAACTTTAAACCATGTGAAAATGGCCTATGTGGTCGCCGAGTGGGATGCTAGAACCTATAGCCACGAGTCTTAGAAACTCAAATTTTGATAAGGTGGCCATAATTTGTGTCATGTATGATGGATGATTAAGGCCAAGGAAAAATTCATGAAATTGGCATAGTCTACTGCAGTAACTGTTGCGGACAGCAGCAGTGGGATGAGATTGAAAAATCACTAAAAATAGTAGAAGTAGAATTAAATAGTGAGTAAATTATGGAACTTAACCTTGATGAATCTATTTTATATGGACGAAACGAAACGACCATATGAGCAGTATACTGAGAAATATTAAAGTTCTCGTGAGACAGGGCCAGAACGGTTTCTGGGTCCCCTGTCGCGACTTTGAAAATTTACCATAAATTATCCAGAAAGAATTAGGAGCCATGCCTTATATGTACAGATTCAATTTTGAGTCTAGTTTCATTAGAAACAAACGGCACCAGTATTAAAGCCCTGTACAGAGAGATATTCAAGTTTTAACGCGCGAAGGTCAGAGCAGTCGATCCCTGTAACATGGGTGACTTTAACTAATAAACTGTACCAATTGGCCCAACCAAAAATTCTAAAAATAAATCCATGGATGGGTATATGAGTCTAAATTCAGGGAAAATTTACGAAACCAGTTTCCGAGTTTTGAAACTCGAGATATGATTTTTAAGGCGACGGTGATGCAGTTTTCCAGCCTGTCCAGAAATGCCAAATTGGTCGGTACTTTAAGAGGATTTGTCTCGTTAACCCCTCGTGTCCGACACCGGCGATGGTCTCGGGTTTGGGGTGTTACACTGACCGACTTAATGTTTTGAACATATTCAATGGTAGTTTACTACGAACATTCGAAATCATAATCTTACTCCAATCATCGGCATTAAGTCTGCTAGATTTAAAACCAAAATCAAATCACCACCACAAAGCATGCGGGACTTTAAGCCCGGATATAATACCAGCACGAATGCCTTCGGGACTTAGCCCGGATATAACACCAGCACGAATGCCTTCGGGACTTAGCCCGGATATAACACCAGCACGAATGCCTTTGGGACTTAGCCCGGATATAATACCAGCACGGATGCCTTCGAGACTTAGCCCGGATATAACACCAGCACGAATGCCTTCGGGACTTAGCCCGAATATAATTCTCCATTATCATGCACACACATATATATATTATAACACATTAGCGTTTCATTTACATTATTTGAACACAAGCACAACATGCTTATCAACCATTCCACTTTCGGCTCAATAGCCACATACAAAGAACACGATTTCGTTTCGCTATCCAACATGATTTCTATAACCATTCGGCTACAAGTCATATGCACAAATTATTTATCCCACTACGTAATTCAAGTAGAACCAATAGGTCACAATTTATTTATTATGCTTATATACCATGATTTTATCAAATCATAAGCTAAGTTTCATTACTCCAAGACTTACCTTGACTGTCGTCGAATGACTACGGATATGCTATTTGGTTAGTTTAGCTTTTTCCCTTATCCGAATTAGGCTCCTTAAGCTCTTGAGCTAGATTAAACAAATTCACTTGTCACTAATTCATTAATCATGCCTTTTATTCGGTTATATTAATAATTTAAAACACAACATCACCAAGCTATTACTCACATTCACGTTCGGTAAGGACCAATTAATAAACCTTAAATTCAAAATAACTTCAATCTTATGATTTTACAATTATCTTATCCTTGCACATATAACTTATTTATGGCTGCATATATATATATATTATGAAAGTATCTTTCGGTTCCAAAACTCAATCATTAAAACACGTGCATGTACACACATAAACATATACTTATGAATTAAAATATAATTTCTTATGCATAAGCATAGCAAGGACCGCATAAACACTCATATATATATATACAATAGATGCATTAACAATTTATCATTCAATGACTAAGCCAAAACATCTTTATCATATCATTTACACTTTTGCTTACAAGTATATACTCTTAAATCAAGGTATAACAATCACACGTGTATATTTTATAAGTATGTATAATCACGTTCATACAAGTATAAACATAATTCATTAATCATGCCTTTTATTTGGTTATATTAATAATTTAAAACACAACATCACCAAGCTATTACTCACATTCACGTTCGGTAAGGACCAATTAATAAACCTTAAATTCAAAATAACTTCAATCTTATGATTTTACAATTATCTTATCCTTTCACATATAACTTATTTATGGCTGCATATATATATATTATCAAAGTATCTTTCGGTTCCAAAACTCAATCATTAAAACACGTGCATGTACACACATAAACATATACTTATGAATTAAAATATAATTTCTTATGCATAAGCATAGCAATGACCGCATAAACACTCATATATATATATACAATAGATGCATTAACAATTTATCATTCAATGACTAAGCCAAAACATCTTTATCATATCATTTACACTTTTTCTTACAAGTATATACTCTTAAATCAAGGTATAACAATCACACGTGTATATTTTTATAAGTATGTATAATCACGTTCATACAAGTATAAACATAATTCACAATTTAGTTTCGTATGCATATATCACTTGAAGAATCAAACCCAATTCATTAATACCTAATTTAACAAGTTCAAAACTCATTTCGACAATGAGGTTCTTGATTTAGAACAAGGATAGTCCCTCTATTCACTATCCATAATCAAATTCGGCAACCATATACACTGAAATTTAACATTCGTTCTTTCCCTCAAAATTCAAATTCATAATTCATTTCTTGCCAATTGTCGAACATCAATAGCCATTTAAGACAAATATACCTCATACAAGCATTATTTTAACCCACTATGTACTATTCATGCATTTTAACCCTTATAGCCAATTACTATCTATCTAACTAGCCACAACTAACCTTATTCATCAAGATATAAAATCAAACATACCTCAAATTGCCTTCACAAGGGCCGAACACCATAGAGCCTAATTGTTTCTTTGTTCTTTAAGCTACGGCAATTGAAGGAAAGTAAAGCGTGAAAACTTTGTTTTCACCACCCAATTTCTTATTAATTCCCAATTTCCAACATTATTTCACATTTTAAAGCATCAAACACAAGAATTCTTATCAAAGCATCCATGGTCAAACATGCTTAACAATTATAAACAAGAATTGGACCATGAGTTAGCTAGACAACTTAACAATAACCTCAATAATCAAGTTTCCATCAAAATTTTCAAGAGAGCTTACCTAGTAGAAGAAAACAAAGTGCCAAATGCCTTAGGAATTTTTCTCCTCCCCTCCTCACAAGTTCGGCTAGGTGAGAAGATGAACCCCCCATGAAAACATTGTTTTTATCACTATTGTTATAATATTAATATTCCTTTAATATTATAATATTCATTTCATATTATAAAACAATTTAACTTATAAAATAAAAATAATAAAATCATATTTTATTCATGATTCATCATCATTACGCCCACTACACTTAAAGATGGGCTATTTGACATGCAAGGACTCCTTTTTTGTAACTACAACTATTCAGCCACTTTTTAATTTTTGCCTAGCAAGATTTCAATGTTTAACAACTAAGCCCTTTTTGATTAATTCATATCAAATGACAAAAATCAAAGCATTCAAAGATTCACACATGCATTTTCACATATATTAGACATAGAATATAGTATTTAATTATTTTCGTGTCTCGATTTTGTGGTCCCGAAATCACTTTCCGACTAGGGTCAAATTAGGGCTATTACAACTCTCCCCCCTTAGGGATTTTCGTCCCTGAAAATCTTATCAACAAAAATATTTTCCATTCTAAAAATGTTTTCAAAAATTTCGGAATCACAAATTTCCATTCATCACATGTATCTCCTTTTACCAACAATCTCTAAACTTTAATTCACACTGACAGATCACATCGGCAGACTATATTATGAATATCTCAACAACTTTGTCGATCGGAATTTTGTACATACTAAACTGAAGACACAGATTCTTCCTTGTTAAAAGATCGATCATGACCCAATGACATTTCTTTTTCAGAAGAAAAATAAAATTTTTATTCGGTTTGGATATCAATTCTGTCTCATAACTACTTCTAATATGTAACACCCCGAACCCGAGACCATCGCTGGTGTCGGACACGAGGGGTTAGCAAGCCAAGTTCACTTGTTTTGCCCATCCATTGGACATTTCCAGTCAGGCTGGAAAAAATAACTGCGTCACTGTCGCCTTAAAAATCATATCTCGAGTTTCACAACTCGGAAACTGGTTTCGTAAATTTTCCCTGAATTTATACTCCTATATCCATCCATGGATTTATTTCTAGAATTTTTGGTCGGGCCAATTGGTACAGTTTATTAGTTAAAGTCACCCATGTTACAGGGATCGACTGCTCTGACCTTCGTGCGGTATAACTTGAATATCTCTCTGTACAGGGCTTTAATGCTGGTGCCGTTTGTTTCTAATGAAACTAGACTCAAAATGGAATCTGTACATATAAGGTATGTCTCCTAATTATTTCTGGATAATTTATAGTAAATTTTTAAAGTTGCGACAGGGAACCCAGAAACCGTTCTGGCACTGTCTTACAATAGCTTTAATATCTCTTAACATGTAACTCCTATGACCATTTCGTTTCTTCCATATGAAAATAGACTCATCAATGTTCATTTACATAGCTGATTCACTATTTAATACCATTCCTACAAATTTTGGTGATTTTTCACATTCACGTTACTGCAGCTGGCAGCATCTGTTTTAAGGTAGGTCTTACCTATTTTGTAGTCTCCATGAACCAACTGGTCTTGCCTTACATAGGTCCACATATGATCATTTTAACCATGCCAATGGCTGATCATGTGACCAACATTCCCATTTCCAATTCATAGTCACATCATGACACCATATATATATATACAAACCGCAAATAGTTTAAGTTGATACTTCACTATTACGAGCCATTTTCGCATGGCCGCATACATATACATCATAACATATTTAAACCAACAAGGGTAGTCCTATACATGCCATTTCAAGTTCAACCAAGAATTTATACCAAAATGGGGGCTTGATAGTGTGGATGACTTCGACTTCAACGATCCCGAATCCGATTGCTATCGAGCGAAATCTAGAAAACCGAGAGCCAAAGCGGCGGAGTAAGCATTTTTATGCTTAGTAAGTCTCAAGGAATATAATCAACTCTAATTACAGCAATACATTCACATAGTTAAATGCATCATTTCATTAATGCACATTCACATAATCATACTTACTTCACCATCCCAACTCTTATGTTCATACACAAATAACGGCTTCATTAAGGCCGATAACTCGTTCCATCATAGGAGCGGATATTCACACGCTCTTACTCCTAGCGCAAAGCACACACCGCACTTACCTTGTCATTGGGAAATTTCACAAGTGCATTAGCTGAAATTTTCCAGCAAGCTTATAATTTTCAAATCACATACCTTCGAGTTTAACCGGATGTTGCTACTCGATCAATCGCCCGGGACATAGCCCGGTTATGGTAACCCGCACCAAGGCCTCACGGACTTAACCCGGATATCACGATTTGCACAAATGCCTTGGTCTTAGCCCGGATAGAATGACTCGCACGAATGCCTTGGTCTTAGCCGGATGTAGCCACTAGCACAATTGCCTTCGGTCTTAACCCGGTTATAATTTCCAGCATAATTGTCTTGGGCTTAGCCGGATATCATTCAATTTCTCATGCACATATACATCAATAATCATTGGACATACATATTTATTTTCGTTACTAAGGCTCAAACACAATTATAATCACTAACATAATCGCCCGGGACTTAGCCGGGTATCATTCAATACTCATACACATAAATCAATAATCAATACATCCATATTTCATTCCACATAATTCAAGTAAGGTCACTTCTTGAGGACTTACCTCGGATGTTGTCGAACGGCTTTTACGGCTATTCGATTACTTTTTCCTTCCCCTTGTCCAATTGTGGCCCTCTTAGCTCTTGAGCTAATTCAAACAAATTCAATTTATCAAAACCTCATTGTGCTAGCTTATGGCCGAATATGACAAGGAATTTAAATGGTCATATGGCCACCCTTTAGCTTGAATACACAATGGTCATGCACATTTTATACTACATCAAGCAATTCAATACAAATTATTCGAGCATCAAGGAAAAGCTAAGGCCTTCAATAGGCTACCCAAGGCCGAATATACTTGTCCATGTTGAGGCCAATTATGCACTTAATGCCACACAAAAACAGCATGCATTTTACTAGTTAATGCTTTGCATATTGTAGCTCAAAACTTACAATATAGCATCAAGCACTCATATGTGGGCTAGGCCGAATGTGCTTACAATTTCACAATTATTCTTCAACATCTTCTTCTTTAAACAAACTTATTCATCACTTCCTTCATAACCAAAACATCATGTGCAAACATATATATACATATATGAGCATGGCCGAATTTCAAGGTGTCCATAGCCATCCAAAACACAAATTTTAACTAACATGCAAGAAGCATGAACCATGCTCATGAATGCATCATGGCGAATATGACAATCATGCTCCTTTTCAACTTCAATCATGATAAAACAAAAGAAAGCTCAAAATCTTACTCAAGAGTAGACAATCCATCATTGCATGCATCATCATCAAGCTTCACACTTAGCATGCAATGGCTTTATCACCATAACAACTTTGGCCAAATACCATTTCCATGGCTTAACAAAGATTTGAGCCATGGCTAACATGCACATCAAGTTAGCAACCAAAACATGCATGAAACTCCTAACACAACCTCATACATACCTTAATCTTGATGCAAACTTAGCCAAATCTCCTTCTAGATCTCTTCCAAACCAAGCATGAAGCAAAAATCCTCCTTCTTCCTTAGTTTTGGCTCAAAGAAAGGATGAACAAAATTTTTTCTTTCCTTCTCTACAACTCACGGCAATGGGGGATTACCACACTCACACATTTTTTTTTCATTTTTTATCACCCATACACCTTTGTTTATTATTTCACCCTAATGCACCAACAAAACATGTTTCATGACATGTTTAGCCCATCCTCCTTGTCATGGCCGGCCACCACCTATAAAGGGGAATTTGACATGCAAGTCCATTATTTTGCATGTATGCTTTAATTAGTCATCACACATTTCCTATCATACTTTCAAAGTTCATTACTAAGTCCTTTCTTGTGGAATTCACCCTTATAACACTAAATCAATCATCATAAAATGTCATACATGAGCACACACATATTATAGGCATCAAAATAAATTTTAATTATTTTTATGCCTCGATTTTGTGCTCCCGAGACCACCTTCCGACTAGGGTCAATTTTGGGTGTCACAACTCTCCCCACTTAAGAAATTTTCGTCCCCGAAAATCTTACCGTAAATAGGTTTGGATATCGCTCTTTCATAGAGTTCTCGGTCTCCCAAGTAGCTTCTTCTATCCCGTGCTTGAGTCATAACACTTTTACTAGCGGAACCCGCTTGTTTCACAACTCTTTCACTTCTCGTGATGGGATACGAATCGGTTCTTCCTCATAACTCATATTAGCTCAATTTCAATTTCGATGGACTAATCACGTGCGATGGATCGGATCTATAGCGCCAAAGCATCGAAACGTGAAAGACATCGTGAACCTTTTCGAGTTCGGGGCAAAATCAAACGATATGCCCTTTGGATCGACTCGCCGGATATCTCATATGGCCCAACGAACCTCGGGCTCAACTTGCCCTTACGGTAGAATCTGAGTATCTTTTTCCAAGGCGATACCTTGAGAAACACTTTATCACCCACCGATACTCGATATCCTTACGCTTGGTCCGCGTCGACTTCTAACGATCGGAGGCTATCTTGAGACTTTCACGGATTACTTTCACTTTCATTCAGCATCCCTAATCAAATCCACCCGAAAATCTTGCTTTCACCGAGCTCGGTCCAAAACAATGGTGTACGGCATTTACGACCGCATACAAGGCCTCGTAGGGTGCCATCTTAATACTTGATTGAAAGTTTGTTGTTGTAAGCGAATTCAATCAACGGCAAATACCGCTCCCATAAACCACTAAACTCGAGGACGCAACATCTTAACATATCC
The DNA here is from genome assembly GCF_025698485.1 of Gossypium arboreum. NCBI lineage: Eukaryota > Viridiplantae > Streptophyta > Magnoliopsida > Malvales > Malvaceae > Gossypium > Gossypium arboreum. The sequence goes on from NC_069077.1 coordinate 88,216,051, forward strand.
TCAAGTATCTGAATTATCCGCCGGATTGACCATCGGTTTGGGGTGAAAGGCGGTCTTTGAAATGCAACTTGGTACCCAAAGCTTCTTGCAACTTTTTCCAAAATCGCGAGGTAAATCTCGGATCTCTATCCGACACGATGGAAATAGGCACCCGTGCAATCTCACAATCGAGAAACGTACAATTCAGCTAATTTGTCAATTGAAAAATCCAGACGACGGGACAAATTGGGCCGACTTAGTCAATCGATCTACCACGACCCAAACCGCATCCTTTTACTTGTCGACAATGGCGGTCCGGATACAAAGTCCATTGTGACTCGATCCCATTTCCACTCGGGTATCGTGATTGGTCAAGTAATCTGAAGGCACCGATGTTCCGCTTTCACTTGTTGACATATTAAACATCTCAAACAAAGTCGGAGATGTCTCGCTTCATACCATGCCACCAAAACCGACGTTTCAAATCATTGTACATCTTCGTACTCCCGGGTGGATTGCCATTCGGCTACAATGGGCTTCATTTAGAATTATCGAAATGAGTTCAATTCTTTGGAACACATGACGACTTTTGAACCTCAAACAATCGTCATCATCGATTTGAAACTCTAAATCCTTGTTTGGAACACACTCGGCCCGTTTTGCGTACCAACTCGTCGTCGACTTTACGAGCTTCTCGAATTTGATGTATCAATAGTGGTTTGGCTTTCAATTCAGCTACTAACACACTATCGGATCGAGCAGACAAGTGCACGTTCATCGCTCGTAAAGTGAATAATGATTTACGACTCAAGGCATCCGCAACCACATTCGCCTTTCCGGGTGATAGTCAATGACCAGCTCGTAATCCTTTAATGTACTCGAGCCAACGTCTTTGTCGCAGATTTAAGTCTCTTTGGATCATCAAATATTTGAGACTTTTGTGATCCGAGTATACATGGCACCTTTCACCAAATAAGTAATGTCACCAAATCTTTAAGGCGAATACGATGGCGGCCAATTCGAGATCATGAGTCGGATAATTTTTCTCATGTGGCTTTAATTGCCTTGACGATAGGCCACAACTCGACCTTCTTGCATTAATCGCAACCTAACCCAAGTAGAGAGGCGTCGCTATAGATGACAAGCTCTTTCTTGGGACTCGGGTTGCACTAGAATTAGGGCTTCATCAAATAAGTTTTCGATTGATCGAAACTTTTTGGCATTTCTCCATCCATTCGAACTTAACATCCTTTTGGAGTAAGCCGTCATCGGCGTGGCTATCGTTGAGAAGCCTTTACAAATCGTCGGTAATAACCAAGCAAGCCCCAAAAGCTCGAACCTCATTAATATTTCTGAGGCTTCCAATTAAGTATGGCTGAAATTTTATTGGTCGACTCGAATACCCGATCTGAGATACCACATGACCCAAGAAGCTAACCTCTCTTAACCGAACTCACACTTCTTGAACTTAGCATATAATTGCTTATCCGTAAAATTTGCAAAGACTAACCGCGGTGTTCAAGATGTTCGGTCTCATTTCTTGAATAGACCAAGATGTCATCAATGAACACGACTACTGAATCGATCCAAATATGGTCTAAAGATCCGATTCATTAAATCCATAAATACCGTAGGGCATTAGTGAGCCCAAACGGCATCACTAGGAACTCATAGTGACCATATCTCATTCGAAGGCGGTCTTGGGTACGTCCGAATCTCGGATTCGCAATTGATAATAGCCCGATCTCAAATCTATTTTCGAGAACACCGAGGCTCCCTTTAGTTGATCGAACAAGTCATCGATACGCGGCAACGGATATTTGTTCTTTATTATCGCTTTATTAAGTCGACGATAATCGATGCACAACCGCATGGTTCCATCCTTCTTTTCACGAACAACACTTGGCGCACCCAAGGCGAAAAACTCAAGCGAGCAAAACCTCTATCCACCAATTCTTGCAACTTAGCTTCCAACTCCTTTAATTCGTTGGTGCCATACGATACGGAGCTATCGAAATTGGAGTGGTACCGGTACCAATTCGATGCCAAATTCTATTTCCGAACGGTGGTAAACCCGGTAATTCTTCGTGGAAAACATCCGGTATTCACAAACCACGCATGATTCGGGTTTCTTTTCGATTCCTTGTCATCGAAAGCACGACGCAAGGTACGCCGCACTCTTTTCTTACATATTTTCGGGCCAACATTGCGATATTACGGTGGCAACCCTTTAAGTCCGTAGACTTAACCCGAATTATCTCGTTATTCGCGCACCTCAAATCGATAGTCTTGCTTTTGCAATTTACGACCGCATCGTGCATGGTCAACCCATTCAAACCAAGAATAACGTCGAATTCATCGAACGGCAAAAGCATCAAGTCCGCCGGAAACAAGAACCTCGGAACACTAGGGGACTTTTCTTGCACACTTTGTTGACAAGCACGTAATGACCCAAGGGTTTGACACCGAATTACAAACTCGAGAGACTCAATAGGCAAAGTCTTCTTTGGATGCTAAGGTTTCACATATATAAGATTGAGTAGAACCGGGGTCAATCAAAGCAATCACATTAGTATTGAAAGGAGTGAAAGCACCGGTAATGACATCCGAGAGGCGGCATCCCGGCGTGCGCGTATGGCATAAGTCCTCGCAGGAGCACGAGCCTCGATCGATGGTAGCATCTCTAGATCCTCTCGACCGCCATCGACATTGCCCATATTTCTAGGTGGCCTACCTCGGCAAATGGTAGCACCCGAGTTTCCACTCGACTCACATTCTGCTCAAGCATCCTCGGGCAATCCTTCCTAAAGTGGTCGGCCGATCCACACTTATAGCAGGAGCGATCACGAAACCAACAGCTCCCGAATACCATTTGCCACAATGTTGACACTCCGCCTCTCTCGGCGATCATTTCCACCATCGGCGATCGAAGTGACTCGTGTGGTCACGGGGGTCGATCGCGTCCTCGTCTAGAAAAGCCCAAAGCGCCTCTAGACCGGTTCACATCATCTCGAAATCTCTTGATTGCTGTTGAAGAGACTTTCCGAGGACCTCTTCGAATTCTCCGGTTCCCACATCAGCTTTTTGTTTCTCCTTTCTAAGCTCTTCGACTTTACAAGCTCGCTCAACAAGTACTACGATCTCGTATTTCGAGAATGCCAACGAACATCCTTATATCATCATTCAGCCCATCCTCAAGCGTTTACATAATAGCTTTGGACGAAATGCATTCTCGTGTATCGGCTAAGCCTCACAAATTTTCGTTCATAGTCGATAACCGACATAGAACCTTGCTTAAGATCAAGAAATTCCTTCGCTTTTGGTCGATGAATCTCGATGATATACTTTTTTTTTTTTTTTGAACTTGGTTTGAAAGAATTCCCAAGTCACTTGCTCTCTAGGTACCACGAAGTCGAGTACTCCACCAATAGTAGGTGGAATCACGTAGCAAGGAGATGGTACACTTTAAGCACTCATCGGTGTACAAGATAGCTCATCGAGCACCGGATAGTGTTGTCCAACCAAAATTCAGCTCGTTCGGCATCATCATCATCCGTAGCTTTAAATTCAGTGGCCCCATGTTTTGAATCCTATCGACCGGGGCTTACTTGACCTTATTTGGTCGATTCACGGAGGTATTGTAGGTCTTGAGGTTGCATTTGTCGGGAATGGAGGTTGTGGGACGGCCGTGTTAGTTCGAATGTATTGATTAAACCATTCGTTCATCACACTATAAAAGGCTTGCCTAGCCTCATCATTCGGATTGCTGGCCATAGGTTGAGAGTCCGCCGGCGCTGTCCCTTGTGCGGAGCAGCGCCACACTCTCCACATCATCAGCTATTGCTCGGTTGGGATCGGGATCCATTGCTATAAACAAACTCAAAGTCAAATTGTCGAAATCACCACACTATCGATTCATCATTTAATGGCATGTATAGCTAGACCCCAAACACCTCACGGTAGTCCTAGAATCGACTAAACCGTGGCTCTGATACCAATAAATTGTAACACCCGAACCCGAGACCATCGCTGGTGTCGGACACGAGGGTTAGCAAGCCAAGTTCACTTGTTTTGCCCATCCATTGGACATTTCAGTCAGGCTGGAAAAAATAACTGCATCACTGTCGCCTTAAAATCATATCTCGAGTTTCACAACTCGGAAACTGGTTTCGTAAATTTTCCTGAATTTATACTCCTATATCCATCCATGGATTTATTTCTAGAATTTTGGTCGGGCCAATTGGTACAGTTTATTAGTTAAAGTCACCCATGTTACAGGGATCGACTGCTCTGACCTTCGTGCGGTATAACTTGAATATCTCTCTGTACAGGGCTTTAATGCTGGTGCCGTTTGTTTCTAATGAAACTAGACTCAAAATGGAATCTGTACATATAAGGTATGTCTCCTAATTATTTCTGGATAATTTATAGTAAATTTTTAAAGTTGCGACAGGGAACCCAGAAACCGTTCTGGCACTGTCTTACAATAGCTTTAATATCTCTTAACATGTAACTCCTATGACCATTTCGTTTCTTCCATATGAAAATAGACTCATCAATGTTCATTTACATAGTTGATTCACTATTTAATACCATTCCTACAAATTTTGGTGATTTTCACATTCACGTTACTGCAGCTGGCAGCATCTGTTTTAAGGTAGGTCTTACCTATTTTGTAGTCTCCATGAACCAACCGGTCTTGCCTTACATAGGTCCACATATGATCATTTTAACCATGCCAATGGCTGATCATGTGACCAACATTCCCATTTCCAATTCATAGTCACATCATGACACCATATATATATATACAAACCGCAAATAGTTTAAGTTGATACTTCACTATTACGAGCCATTTTCGCATGGCGTACATATACATCATAACATATTTAAACCAACAAGGGTAGTCCTATACATGCCATTTCAAGTTCAACCAAGAATTTATACCAAAATGGGGCTTGATAGTGTGGATGACTTCGACTTCAACGATCCCGAATCCGATTGCTATCGGCGAAATCTAGAAAAGCGAGAGCCAAAGCGGTGAGTAAGCATTTTTATGCTTAGTAAGTCTCAAGGAATATAATCAACTCTAATTACAGCAATACATTCACATAGTTAAATGCATCATTTCATTAATGCACATTCACATAATCATACTTACTTCACCATCCCAACTCTTATGTTCATACACAAATAACGGCTTCATTAAGGCCGATAACTCGTTCCATCATAGGAGCGGATATTCACACGCTCTTACTCCTAGCGCAAAGCACACACCGCACTTACCTTGTCATTGGGAAATTTCACAAGTGCATTAGCTGAAATTTTCCAGCAAGCTTATAATTTTCAAATCACATACCTTGAGTTTAACCGGATGTTGCTACTCGATCAATCGCCTTGGGACATAGCCGGTTATGGTAACCCGCACCAAGGCCTACGGGACTTAACCCGGATATCACGATTTGCACAAATGCCTTGGTCTTAGCCGGATAGAATGACTCGCATACGAATGCCTTCGGTCTTAGCCGGATGTAGCCACTAGCACAATTGCCTTGGTCTTAACCCGGTTATAATTTCCAGCATAATTGTCTTGGGCTTAGCCGGATATCATTCAATTTCTCATGCACATATACATCAATAATCATTGGACATACATATTTATTTTCGTTACTAAGGCTCAAACACAATTATAATCACTAACATAATCGCCCGGGACTTAGCCGGGTATCATTCGAATACTCATACACACATAAATCAATAATCAATACATCCATATTTCATTCCACATAATTCAAGTAAGGTCACTTCTTGAGGACTTACCTCGGATGTTGTCGAACGGCTTTTACGGCTATTCGATTACTTTTTCCTTCCCTTGTCCAATTGTGGCCCTCTTAGCTCTTGAGCTAATTCAAACAAATTCAATTTATCAAAACCTCATTGTGCTAGCTTATGGCGAATATGACAAGGAATTTAAATGGTCATATGGCCACCCTTTAGCTTGAATACACAATGGTCATGCACATTTTATACTACATCAAGCAATTCAATACAAATTATTCGAGCATCAAGGAAAAGCTAAGGCCTTCAATAGGCTACCCAAGGTCGAATATACTTGTCCATGTTGAGGCCAATTATGCACTTAATGCCACACAAAACAGCATGCATTTTACTAGTTAATGCTTTGCATATTGTAGCTCAAAACTTACAATATAGCATCAAGCACTCATATGTGGGCTAGGCAGAATGTGCTTACAATTTCACAATTATTCTTCAACATCTTCTTCTTTAAACAAACTTATTCATCACTTCCTTCATAACCAAAACATCATGTGCAAACATATATATACATATATGAGCATGGCGAATTTCAAGGTGTCCATAGCCATCCAAAACACAAATTTTAACTAACATGCAAGAAGCATGAACCATGCTCATGAATGCATCATGGCCGAATATGACAATCATGCTCCTTTTCAACTTCAATCATGATAAAACAAAAGAAAGCTCAAAATCTTACTCAAGAGTAGACAATCCATCATTGCATGCATCATCATCAAGCTTCACACTTAGCATGCAATGGCTTTATCACCATAACAACTTTGGCCAAATACCATTTCCATGGCTTAACAAAGATTTGAGCCATGGCTAACATGCACATCAAGTTAGCAACCAAAACATGCATGAAACTCCTAACACAACCTCATACATACCTTAATCTTGATGCAAACTTAGCCAAATCTCCTTCTAGATCTCTTCCAAACCAAGCATGAAGCAAAAATCCTCCTTCTTCCTTAGTTTTGGCTCAAAGAAAGGATGAACAAAATTTTTTCTTTCCTTCTCTACAACTCACGGCAATGGGGGATTACCACACTCACACACATTTTTTTTTCATTTTTTATCACCCATACACCTTTGTTTATTATTTCACCCTAATGCACCAACAAAACATGTTTCATGACATGTTTAGCCCATCCTCCTTGTCATGGCCGCCACCACCTATAAAGGGGAATTTGACATGCAAGTCCATTATTTTGCATGCATGCTTTAATTAGTCATCACACATTTCCTATCATACTTTCAAAGTTCATTACTAAGTCCTTTCTTGTGGAATTCACCCTTATAACACTAAATCAATCATCATAAAATGTCATACATGAGCACACACATATTATAGGCATCAAAATAAATTTTTAATTATTTTTATGCCTCGATTTTGTGCTCCCGAGACCACCTTCTGACTAGGGTCAATTTTGGGCTGTCACATAATACATCACTGATTGCTTTTATTCCATATACACAAAATTTCAACTCTGACAAATAGCAACTTGTCATCTGAATATAGTTCTGAAATACGCTACAATTCACAGTCACTTATACACCTGATCCATATATCTGTATTATTTATTTTAACTCAGATAAACAAAATTTCACAGTCGGAGCTCATATGAAAATCCTTTAACCCATCTGAATACTTATTCCATATAAGAACAATAATAACATTAACAGAAATTTCATTTGTCCAGACATCCATAATCGAATAACTCTTACTCTAAACTCATTTTGAACTATCACATCTCAATATACTTTTATACTTCTCAATTTCACTAAAAGAATAGACCTTGCTTAACGTTCAATACTTTTATTCCTTGGTTCAAGAAACATTCAAATTTTTCCTCGAATACTAAAACATCAAATATGCAACATCGACACAACCACAATCATCTCTAATCATTAGCCAAGCAGTTCTTTTTATAATAACTTTAACATTTGTCTCGAATCTTTAACAAATTCAATCATACATATAATCCGAAAGTTAAACCACACAACCGAATCAGTCTTGTCTAACAAATAATAACTTTTCAAGACCACTTTTCTTTATGCATGTCGTAACTCTTCAAATATACATTCTATTAGATCTCTTGGATAACTAATCAAAATTCATTATCACTTTGCATAACTCGAAAGAACATAACACTCAATCTTTAACTCACCGATATATAAGTGAAAACCAATCCACGTGTCCGAATTGAATTTCTATCATTCGGACCCTTATTTATGGCCATTCCTTTCATAAGAATCAAAGAAATCCAAATATATAATCATTATAAACATACTTGTTTCAGATAAAAAAATATACACTTTAGAACTGAGCCATATCTGATTATTCATATAAGAAAAATGAAAAGAAAACCAGAATACAGAAATCCAAAATACAATGTCGTATCAAAAATCCTAGAATAGAATCTCCCAGAACATAGAAATAAAGATCAAAATAACTCCTCAGAGAATACCAGAAGAAGACTATAATTAATAACCTTGAAATTTCCTCTATAATAGAAATAACGCATTCTTCAACATTTGTATAAGATGGAATGCCAATCAATACAAACAGAAGAATAACCTCATATGAATTTATCCCCAAATTCATTCCGATCATACTACAATGAATTCTCAAACAGAGGAATACGATGATACCGATTATAAACCAATCAAAATAGCAATACTTTTATTAAACATCGGAGTCAGATAACATTCTCACTTTATAGCATTTTCATCGTAAAAGGAACAATCACACATGTGTCTCGAGAATAAGAAATATGAGAATATTCAAAAGAAATCATCGAAATTCACTTGACTGTAATTATCCAATTCAGACACTCTTACTATTCATTCGTCATTTCGAACCATTCTATTTCATTCACTAATGAAAACCACTCAGGAAGAATTCCCAACAGATACATACCTAGACATCATATCTGATTGAATTAAATTACCAGACCAACTTTCTTTTACTAATGACAATATTCAATCTGAAGAACCTTCGGGACATTGTACAAGTCCTTCCAGCCTTAATTCATTGCCAAATCATTCTGAACTTTACTTACTTTATCATTATCTCACTATTTAACTCTTTAATATTTCTTTGCAAACTCGTTCTATTTCGTTCCATTGAAACCTTATAATCATATCACCGGTAAGGGGGTGAGGTCTTTAAGCCTCGAAAGGGAGTTTCATATTCGAATACACAGATAAACTCATCACTCATCATCATAGTATTACACACTTGGATTCAAACACTTCATTCAAACATTTCAATTTTTTTTTCATCTTGTTACAAACACATTTTCACATATCTCAGTTTCACATGCAACTTTATTTCATGTGAGTATTAACAAAACATAAGTGAAATTATCATGATTCAAACTTTCATTTCTATTACTCAAATTACTAAGTAATTTCTTATCAAATTTCCACATTTAGTCTTGATCATTTGTCAATATTTATCCCATTGAAAAATGTCTTACGGTTTTGAGTACGTCGCTTACTTGATGCCATAGTCCAACTATGGTCTTATACTAACTTTGCTCTACCCATGTTGATGCCTATTTCTGATAGGTCTTACATTAGCTTATCTGTCTCATGTATTGCCATGGTCCAACCATGTTCTTTTCCGTCAATTCACTATTGAACGATCGTACTCATTCCCTGCGTTCTACCCAATTTGATCTTTCATTACCATTTACTTTATACAATCTCATATATATCTTTACACTGATGCACACATATCATAAAATTCTTTTCATACCTTTTCAATTCCATCATATCACATATATATTACAATCAGTTCAATATCAATTTCAGATCAATTAATAATAACTCGGTTGGAACACATCATTACCGAGCAAAACAATTTATAAGAGCCGGAGACCTCACACTATCACACTTTACTTACAAAGATGTATAGTTAGACTCTTACACTTGCTATGTTAGTCCGAGAACCGACTAAACCATAGCTCGATACCACTAAATGTAACACTCTAACTTTGTATCCGTTCTTGAATAAGGTTATGAGGTATTACTTGACTGAAAAAACTTCTATAAGGTCAAAGATACTTACGGACATAAATTATCAACAATGCAAACATGTCTCATTGATTTTCCATAAGAGCTCTTATAAATTTCCAAAATGACTCACTATCAAAACATAAACGAATATCTAATAACAAATTAATTACTATCAAGTTATAACTAAAACATTTCACCACATTAGTTCAATTATAAGGCTTCTCTAAACAAAATGAGCAAGCCATCTTCGCATGGCTATAATGTATACAAAGTCGAAATATCATTCTACCTATAGTCTATCCTATACATGCCTTAAACCATGATGATATACAATCTTCTCAACTCACATAATGACTAGATAGTGTGATGATATCTCCTGCCCTTTCAACTCGAGCTAAAGTATATACCTATAAGAAATGGAAAAGAGAACACGGAGTAAGCTTCAATGCTTAGTAAGTTTTAAGCACTGCAAACAATTAATTTACTTATAGATCAATTATTCAAATTTTCAAGAAATCATTCCTAGATAATTGCCATTTTGGCCAAGTATCCATGAACATAATGCATATTTAGCAAATTCACCTCACTTGAATCTGAACTCAATTAAAACCAAATATTGAAATTACAAATAAGATCATAAGAACTCAAAAAGCATCTCATTAACAAGTTTTAACCATGTTTGCAACAAAATCACAAATTCACTACAAGCTGTCTTCCTGAGCAACAGTCACTAAATTATTTATAATTGGAGCTAAGAAACACCAAATCAAGTGCCATTAATTTTACCTGAAAATAGACTCATATATCTTCCAGCCATAAAATTTTAAGAATTTTTAGTTGACTAATCAATACCAGGTTTTTATTGAAGTTTCCCCTGTTTCACTGTTTGACTAATCTGACCACTCTTCACTACGAATCAAATTTATGATTATAAAGAATTCAAAATATATTATCGTTTATTTCATTTGAAACTAGGCTCATTAGGGAGTCTAAGAATATAAATTTTATCTTATAACCATTTTTGTACCATTTATAATGATTTTCTGAAAACAGAACAGGGGACCTCAAAGTCATTTTGACTATGTTCCATGCCACTTCAAATATCTCATTATTGGCAACTCTTTTGCTTACACGGTTTCTTTTATAAAAACTAGACTCATTAAGATTTCATGACATAATTTATTCAGCCTCTAACTCAACTTCCACAATTTATGGTGATTTTCCGAAATCACATTATTCTTTCTTGTCCCAAGCGAATTATTACCCATTCTTTGGATTCATATTATTTAACATGTATATCACCAAATCAATCTCATATAACCTTTCACCATAACCGAATAGACACATACACATATGAGATTGTCACATATACTTCTCATTTCGCATTCATGATTCAATTCCGATCAATCTAACATATAAAAGTATATAATACATACCTGACCGACTTAATGTATTGAACATATTCAATGGTAGTTTACTACGAACATTTGAAATCATAATCTTACTCCAATCATCGGCATTAAGTCTGCTAGATTTAAAACCAAAATCAAATCACCACCACAAAGCATGCGGGACTTTAAGCCCGGATATAATACCAGCACGAATGGCTTCGGGACTTAGCCCGGATATAACACCAGCACGAATGCCTTCGGGACTTAGCTCGGATATAATACCAGCACGAACCCTAGATCTAGCCCATTTTGATAGTTAATATAATTTAAGATCATCATGATAAGTTATAAATCAAAACCCAAAAAAAATAATAATTATAAGCGGCCTTATTACATAACAAAACCCAAATCATCAAAGTAAAGAAAATTGAAGTCCAAATCACCATAAGAAATCCATATTGCAGAATGAGTGGCCACTCCGAATCCCTCGCAGCTCCAAGCCCACTATGGTTAGGGATTACTTGCATGGATGAAAATAGGGGATGAGTTTGGGGAACTCAGTGTGTAAAATTAACCCAACCATAGCCCATATCGGTTCAAACCACAGAAATAGAATAAATTAGCCTTAGCCTGCAATGTATCACGTAATTAAGCCCATAGGCCCATAATGATCGATCGGATATTTCATGTATATGCGTAACCCAACCCATAACCAACCACATACACCCCTTACCAACCTTTGACCATGTGGGAGACTACTGACCCACCCAACCGCTACACGCCACGTAATTATGCAGCATGGTCGCGAATGAATAATGTGACAGAGTCACCAGATACAGATAATCGTGGCAGAACCACCAGAATAGATATATGTGGCAGAGCCACCAAATTAGATAATTGTGGCATAGCCACCAGGACGCTTCCTTCATAATATAACCCATGTCCCCATGCAACAAATATTCTTTTATGGCATACATCATACAGATTTAAATCAACATGCTTTTCAGACAAAATTAACCCTAGGGGCATATTGGTCATTTACACCTAGGGGTATCATGGTAATTTTCCATACATAAGGGTATTGTAGTAATTTAGCTACTTTTAGGGTTTTCATGCATATCCTATCCATTTACGTACTATCAGAATACTTACCGCGCATCCTTACCAAATTGAGCCCGTTGGCCCATGAACCCGATTTTTGGCCCATTAAGCCCAAGTTATCAAAATGCACGAAATCGCACGTACTGCAGTTTATTACCTTCAGAATACCAAACATACAAACCCAACTATCTTATGAGCATTTTCACACTCGCAAATTCCCAAAATACCAACTTTTCGGCATTTCGGCTTTTCGGCTTTTACCGATCTAGTCTATGAGAGGGTGTCGATTAATAACCTGTTTTATGACGATTCACGACGAGATCCACGCATCTAACCGCCTACAATTATAATACTACCACGTTAATCTTACTACCAAACGAACTACATATTAACTTCTTACCATATTCGGCCAACAACACCTTAGGCCTTAGCGTTCCTACCTTTGCCGAAAATAGTGTCTCGATCCAGATCCGTTCGCTCCACTTGTCCAAGCCCTTGATCAACAGCCTCTTAATCACACTATTACCAAAATAATACTATTATCACAACCCCTTAGGGCTACAAGTCCAAAAAAATGACAACCTCCCTAACCTTTTAGGGATTCTGGCTTTTCTTAAAATATGCAAGATAGACTAAGTTGGAAAGACTTACCACCGATTCTTCCAGTCAATGTTCCCCCTTAGTTCCTACTTGATTCTGATGCAGTTCTAAGCCCTCAAACGATAACAAAAGTCGAGCCCTCAATGATCTCAGTATTCGGCTATGTCCCTAGGATAGTGTGGGAGTTTCAGCTTTTTGCAAAAGTGTAGAGAAAGGTAAAATATGAGGGTTTTTACTTGTGGTATTGTTGACAGAAACCTGGGGTTTAGAGGTTGAGAGAATCAGCCAAATATGATGAGAAAAATAGGAGATTTGGCTAGGGAAAAATCGGTACAAAAGGAGTCAAGTTTTCAGGATTTCGGGATTTGAGGCAATCGGCTATGGTCTTAAAAATAATGGAAGGAAGGTGGTATAGAGTAGGGTGGCTGAAGGATTCGGCTATGGGGAAAAGAAGAAGAAAAGAATAAGTGGATGGAGAGAAGAGAAAAAGAAAAGAAGAAGAGAATGGTCAGGAAACGGCACCACTTACCACTAATGCCGAATTTATACTGGCACTAACCCTAGCTGAAATTCCCATGCTAAAGTCCCTTGGCCGGCCACCTCTTATTCCTTGATCAGCTCCTAGATTTCCTCCCTTATCTGCTCCTAAATCCTATCCCTTATCAACTCCTAAATCCTATCCCTTATCAACTCCTAAATCCTCTCCTGACAGACTTTCACTTGGCCCACTGCTACCTTTTTCGAACATAAAATAATAATTCCCTTAATATGTTGTCATTGTGACTTGAACCTCAGCTCTCCCTAGCATCCACACGCCACTTTTATAGCCTTGCCAGTGGCGTCACATGCCACTTTGCCACTTGCCTCCTTATGTCTTATTTTACCCAAATAATATTTAAGACCCCTGTTAACCAGAACCCCCCTTTTCCTCTTATGGATTAAAATCACCTAAAATTACCGGGTTTTAGCTTAAGCTTGGGCCTTCTAGAGCCCACTAACATAATTAAACCTATGCCAAACAGTCAAAACACAAAAATTCCAAAATTCACCAAAATTAACAGAAGTCCCGAAAATTGGGGCGTTACAAGGGCTGTCATAATTAATTTGGTTTAAAATATTACTTTTCAAAATTTGGTAATTTACTTGTATTTATGTATATCTGTTAATATTATCTATTTTTGTTCAAACTAGAGGAATTAATTATGTAAGATCAGGTAAATGTGTGAATTCATGTTTTCGTGATCTGTAATATTTCGTACCTTGTTCCGGCTTAGAACATGGGTAAGGGGTGTTACACTCAACCTTTATTATTTTTTCAAACTTTAAACAAACTTTACTCTATATCTTTGAGATTCTGAGCAATCTTTTCTTTGGTTTTTATTCTTCAAACCTACATTCATCTTTCTTTTTTTGAATAATGTGAAGTGCATGTACATCTTTTCATATCATTCCTTGAACTTTGATCAACAAGACAAGTTCAGTTAAGATAGGTGAAAACGAATAGGATAAAATCAAAAAGATAATAATGTGGCTTACAATGTAGGCATTTGCAATAAACAGGCCATTAAGCTGAAAAATTAAGTTTCAAGGATTAATTTAATAAGGTCGACTTGAAAGGCTCAAATGATCCAAAGAAAGTGTGCCTATATCATATTAGATTCTTATACCTCTAAGGATTTTGCCTCAAGAAAGTTACTAAGTCAATTCTAAAGACTTAAACCTTCATACTTGTCTATTTCTAAATAAATCCAATTTTTATGGCAAATACTACATAAAACTAAAGTTTATACAAGCATTCCATCCAAGTTAACATATGAATAACTTAGATAAAATCAGACATCATGCTTGCATTTGAACATACTTATGAGTAAAAATTCTTTTTGAGCATTCATCTATTTTAGCATACTTAAGTAAAAATATTGAAACATGCTTCAAAATTCATGCCAAATACCTTATTAAAAATTCATGCAAAATGCCTTACCCTTTAGAAAGAAGCAATGTCCACATTGCAAAAAAAAAGTAATGAATGAAAACTAAACACAAGATAAGGTTGCAAGAAAAGAGAGGTGAGTCATAAAGACTGCTTAAGTACAAAAATTTTCTCACAATCTAATCCTAAGCATGCTCATTCTCATTACCACATCACTTTATTTCCTTTCTATTAAAGAGGCATTGAGCTTATTTTATTCATGCTTGCTATTTTATTATGCGAAAGCAAAAATTCTAACTAGGAAATAAAAATAAACACCTAAAAATAAATAAAAACTAAAGATAAAAAATTCCCCATTTTATTTATTTGACTTATCCTCCTCGTCTTTCTCCTTTGATGTTTCATCCTCACTTGCATTCTCATATTCCTTTCATGACTCGAAGATATAATCTGGGAACTCAAGAACAAAATTGTTAGAAATATTTTTAAAAGTATTTCTTATGGAATCATCTCTAACTTTTGCATATTCCAAATAAGCCTATTGTTAGTTATGCATAAATTTCATCATATCCATCATAATTGATAATTTTGATTTCTTTACAGTATTTAAAGAAGTAGGCCTAATAGTAGTCAACTCAGGATTAATACTTGGTTCAAATAACTCATTAGCATTGGGCTCTTCTCTTAGTTCTGAGACTTTCGATTTCTTTAGTAGTTCAGGCTCATTTGGTCCTTCCTCAGATTCTGCTTCTTTTGTCTCACTGAGTCAACTTCCATTTTGGATTCGTTCGTGACTCACCAATTTCTGGTTCTGTTGGTTCACTTGGTTCAGGCGGGTTTAGTTCATGGACATTCTCCACTAACCTTTCAAGATCATGGGTTGTCATGCAACCTTGAACATGCAGGCCTTTCAAGTTTGTTTTTTTTCTTAACTTGGGATCTTAAGCAAAGTGAAGTGATCAATGATGGGAAGTAAGCACTTCCGGTCTTCTTTCTGGCACAATCATGGATCTCCTTAAGAATGATCTTCCCAACATTGATAGTCCTTTCTATCATAATTGCATACAGCAAAAGAATTCACTCCATCAAGATGGTGGAACTGTGTGAGATAGGCATGAAACTATATCGAAAAAAGTAAAACCATACCTTAGCCAACAACATTAAATATTCCCTTCGGAAAGATACCATACTTTCTTATAATCATTGGGATCCCAAAATTTTCACCACATTAAGTACTTGTTGAAGAAAATCCCAATTTATATTTTTCATCATGGCAAAGTACTCATCTTCTTCAACATCAGGTAGGTTAAACAAAGCATTAATTGACTTAGAAGTTAGGGGTACCTTTTTCTTGCGAACAAGGACTTCAGTAGCATTCAGCTTAGTCAAATTGGCATAGAGTTCTTGAACTAACTCGTCATTACGTAATAATTATACATTGCAAAAATAATTCCAATTGAGGGCATCAATCATCTTTCGAATAGGCAAAGGCACAACCATCTTATCATTAGTTTCCAAGTTGAAACATTTTTTTGGTATCATAGATTGATTCTTAAAGATTGAATCAAACCTCTCTTTCACTTCTTTATCTTGAATCACAATGGGATTTTTGGCAGAGGTCTTAAAAGATCTAGTTCTTTTGAAAGATGTGGACATTTTTTCTGAAAATTAAGAAAAATTTCGGCGTAAGGAAAGGATAAGAATTTGCAATAAGTTGAGAGCAAGGTTTTGAGGTGGTGATTGACTTGAGAAAACAATGAGTTTACGAAAGTGATAAGAATGCAACAGTGGAAGGGTTGCTTTGGCAAAAGTCGTGCAGCAGCGGTACTAGGGGCTTGCATCAAGGAAGAAATTTTAGGATTTAGGCTGACGACTAAGAGGGAAATGAATGAGTGGTTTAGGGTTTAAGTTAATGGCTTGAAGGGTTGTGAACATTAAGAAGGTAGAGAGGGGTTTATATAGTGGTGAATTAGGGTAAACTTGTAGCAAAATTTTAGCTACTTTAAGGTGACTTCGGTGACAAGTATGGATGGAGGGAAAAAGTGGTGGAAAAAATTAGGGTTTTTAGGAACCCTTATGGATGGCAATAATGGGTAAACTTCTCTTCTTTGTTGTTCAAGCCTTAAGCCCAAATTGTATTTACAAACTAGACTGCTTAAAAATAAATAAACTTATTAGTATTTGGGCCAATTTGACCCCCTTTATTAAACATAAACAAATTAAATAAAAATTAAAATTAAAGAAAAGATAAAAAAATAAAAATTTTAAAATTAATTAGAAATTTCTTTTCAAAAAATCACATTAAATTAATTCCCAGCAAAAGTTGGAGGGGTCACAACAGTCCCGCTTAAGTTTCAATCTCCTGAGACAGAATTAATTAAATGTATTAATTTAAGAAAATGATTTCTAACTTTTTATTAAAAAGTAAAATCATGAAAAATTAAGGGTCTAATAATTTGAACGAGGTTTTAATTCGCTCAACTTCACCATTCCAATAATTCTTGAAACGTTGACCATTAACTTTAAACATACCTCCATAGTTGTCATAAAATTCTACAGCTCTATATGGATAACCTTTGTGAATGGTATAATGTAACACCCCTTACCCGTACCCGAGGCCGGGATAAGGTATGAGGCGTTACCGGAAAAATATACAAACATTAAACTAAAATACGGGCCATAAAATTTCATTCATATTTCAAAACGTTCATTCACTTACACATAGTCCCTTATTTGAGTCTACGTAGCCCAAAACATACTTTAGAAAGGGTTCGGGACTAAACTGAGAACTTACGAAAATCTTGGAAATTTCATGCTTTAAGGCTCCACACGCCGTGTCCCAAAGTCAGTGTTCCATACACTATTTGAGACACATGGTCGTGTCTCTGCTGTGTGGAGTATACCTAGGCTATTTTCCAAGCTTTGGTCAACCTTAATCTCTTACACACTTATACAAAATCAAAAGCATATAACATGGTATTCATTTAATGATTAAATATTCTCAATTAAACCACAAACATAGCATTTGTATGTTACCATACATGTGTCTCTCATACTCATTTTACCTTGTTTATTATAGTACCACTTATACATTTATACCAAGATTATCATCTTACAAAATATCTTCAGCTTAATCATCAAGCATTCATATTTAAAACTAGATCTTATCTTTATAAAATACCATAATTCAGATATGCAAAATAACATTTTGCCTGAAACATTTCAATTCAACTCCATACCCAATAAGCATTAAATTGAGACTAGTCCTATATATATATACATGCCATGACACATATCATTCTCTTTCTGTTTTCTTATAAACACATATCATTTATTTCATTATATCAATATTTCATATACCATAGTTTCCATGTATTCCACATATATTTATTTTCCTCCTCCTCCTCTCCATTCCACATCCTTAATGTATATAGCATACTTGTAAGTACGATTTCACAATTTACTAATAAATGCTCACATCAAACTGTCCACACTTACTTATTTATAATTTGAGCTACAGAGCTCCAAATTAAGATCCATAAATTTTCTCATAAAACTATACTCACATATCTTTCCACCATAAAATTTTCATAATTTTTGGTTTAGCCAATTAGTATAGTTTATTCATTAAAATTTCCCCTGTTTCACTTTCTAACAGCTCTGACCTCTCTTCACTAAAAATTAATTATTTCACAGTACAGAACACATATAATGTTCTTGTTGATTTATCTTGAAAATAGACTCATTAGGGATTTTAAAAATATAATTTTAAGCCTCTAATTATTTTTATCCAAAATTTTGTGCTTTTCCAAAGTCAGAACAAGAGATCACGTAATCATTCTAAACTAGTCTCACAAAAACATAAATATCTCAAAATATAGAACTCCTTTTCTTTATTTGTTTCTTTTATATGAAAATAGACTTATTAAGCTTTAATTTGATTTCTCATTCAGCCTATGATTCAATTTCTACTATTTTTGTGATTTTTCAAAATCACGTCACTGCTACTGTCCAAAACAGTGTTATTGCTAATTCACTCTTTCACACTTTCTTTGTATTAACCTCATTTTAACATACATATCAAAAATCATTTTCACCACATTTCATACATCACAAGTATAGGCCCATGATCACAAGGTCACCATAAAATCATCCTCATGTATAACTTACTTGTTTATAACCTCACCACATCCTGGTCACTTAATGAACACATCACTCACATAATCAAGTTCTGCACTTATTCATCACAAAACTCACAAAGCAATACATAGAGAGTCTTCCATTGAACACTTCGGATCAATCCTCGATACTTGGTGGTTTCAGCACATAGCTCCACCCATCATATAGTTCGGCTCTCTTGTACACATGGTGAACACTCAATACCACCCATATGACCTAGCCAATTTATCTCGTAGCTCTCTTGTCTACATGGTGTCCTTCACCTTGAACCACGCATGCGACCTAGCTACATATATCCCGTAACTCTCTTGTCTACATGGTGTACACATAGTAACAACCATGCGACCTAGCTACATCATAATGTCTTGTAGCTCTCTTGTACACATGATGTGCACTCAGCACCATACATGTGACCTAGCTACATACTATCTCTATCATCCAATCTTTCCGAAGGTTCAACCGGGATTTCTCTCTCTTTTCCAACAATTTCACCAATCAAGTAATTATCCACAAACATATTTCCAATATTATTATAAAATATCATAATACAAGTAATATCGATGTATTACTTACATATAAACTTACATCTCATTTAATATCAAGGCAATAACATTAAATTACACATTGCCTTATTAAAATCATATGAACTTACAATTTCCCATAACATCCATAATCATAGAAATCACATTTATGTATGATAATTCAATGCAATTGATGTACCGAGACATATTTTTAAATCAATTCATAAACTTGGCACCATAATCATTTAATTTAATATAATTCAATTAATTCACTAAATTTAACTTTCAAATATAAATTACAAGATTATTGTCAGTATTATTATCATACCAACTTACATACTTTCAACACCTCGGAAATCATAATGAATATATCAATTTTACAATGAAACATGCATAAATTAATGCTTATTATACATATGAACTTACCTCGATACTAAAACGGCTATTTTACCAACTTTCCTAATTTTCGATTTTTCTCTCATTCTAGGTTCAAATCTCATTTTCTAGGATCATAAACATCATATTTTACTTATTTAATTAATGTACTATTCAAAACAGTCCTTAACTCAAACTTTGGCAAAATTACAATTTTACCCCTAAACTTTTGCATATTTACACTTTTGCCCTAGTCTCGGGAATTAAACTTCATCCCTTATTATTATGTTTTATGACATTCTGATTACTTTTCCCTTCTATGGAAACATCAAATTCTCACTCTAACATATACTTATGACATTAGGTATTTTTACCGTTTAAGCCTTTTTACTCGTTTTCACTCAAAACCGAGTAGCACAAGTTGTCTAACATAATTTAAAACCTCATATTCTATTATAAAGCAGAAAAATAAACACATTTCACATATGGCTATTTTTCCAAATATGAACCCTAGCTTAAATTATTGCTAGAATAAGCTTAATCAAATTACCGGGATTCCAAAAACGTAAAGAACTTGAAAAACGGGGTTATAACGGACTTACTATTGAGCTTGGAAAGCTTGAAAACTCTAGCCATGGCTTCCCCCATGCTAATTTCGGCCTCCATGAGAAAGATGAGTCAATTTTGGCTTTATTTTCCCTTTTTATTTCTTTTAATTACCAAATAACCAAAATGCCCTTCCTTACTAAACTTTCAAAAATTCCATCTATGTCCAATTTTTGTCCATCACTTAGAAATTGGTCAAATTGCTATTTAATACCTCCTAATTAATATTTCAAAGCAATTTCATACTAGAAACTTCTAGAATGCAAGTTTTGCAACTTATTCAATTTAGTCCCTAACTTCAAATTGAGCACTTTATGCATAGAATTTCTTCACGAAAATTTTACACAATCATGCAATCATATCATAGACCTCAAAATAATCATAAAATAATTATTTCTATCTCATATTTTTTGGTCCCGAAACCTATGTTCCAACTAGACCCAATTTTGGGCTATTACAACTCTCCCCCCTTCAGAGATTTTCATCCTCGAAAATCTTACCGGAGTGAAGTTTAGTATCTTTCTCATAATTTCCAGCATTACTAACTAATTGTTTTCAAGACAATACTTTTAGAAACACTCTGTCATCAATTTGAATCCCAAGGTAACTCAGCCAACTCTGATATTTCTATAACTCTGTCCTTCACTTGTCAACCATTCTCAGTCTCTGGTCATATCTATAATTATTTTATCACTGAACTCTTTGATTCCACACTTAGGAACTTAGTCAACATGATTCTCATGAATTTCCATTATATACACCTCATCGGTAAGGGGGTGAGGTAGTACAGTCTCTAACTTGATTCTGACATATATCTATATGACACATTTTTTTCATTATCCACATATGTCATTATAATCATACTATCCACTTCAAACAATTTATTATTCATATCTGTCTTACATAAAATTTCCAACTATCTCATTTCAAACAAGTGCACTCACTCATACATTCTATGGATTTTGAATAACTTTAGTAATCATATTTACTAATTAATTTAGTCAAGCATGCAACAGCATATGTAGGCCAAACAAATATGAATAAATATATCACTATATAAACTTTCATCTCACATATTATCACATATGCATATATCACGAATTCTTATTCATACCTTCCCGAGTTTAACACATCATAGCTACACTTTATTCAAATACTTCAATATTACTATTAAATGGTCAGATGTAGCTCGGTTGGAGAATACTTCATTTTAAACAAAATGGTCCTCATTAGTGTCGGGAGACATCACACTATCACATATTTGTGGCATGTATAACTAAACTCTCACACTTGCTATGTTAGTCCGAGAATCGACTAAACCTACTCTGATACCAATAAATGTAACACCCCTTACCCGTACTCGAGGCTGGGATAAGGTACGAGGCGTTACCGAACAAACATATAAACATTAAACTAAAATACGGGCCATAAAATTTCATTCATATTTCAAAATGTTCATTCACTTACACATAGTCCCTTATTTGAGTCTATGAAGCCCAAAACATACTTTAGAAAGGGTTCGAGACTAAACCAAGAACTTACGAAAGTCTTGGAAATTTCATGCTTTAAGTCTCCACACGCCCGTGTCCCAAAGTCGTGTTCCATACACGGCTGAGACACATGGTCGTGTCTCTGCCTGTTTGGAATATACCGAGGCTATTTTCCAAGCTTTGGTCAACCTTAATCTCTTACACACTTATACAAAATCAAAAGCATATAACATGGTATTCATTTAATGATTAAATATTCTCAATTAAACCACAAACATAGCATTTGTATGTCATCATACATGTGTCTCTCATACTCATTTTACCTTGTTTATTATAGTACCACTTATACATTTATACCAAGATTATCATCTTACAAAATATCTTCACTTAATCATCAAGCATTCATATTTAAAACTAGATCATATATTTATAAAATACCACAATTCAGATCATAAAATAACATGTTTGCCTAAAACATTTCAATTCAACTTCATACCCAACAAGCATTACATTGAGACTAGTTATATATATATATATATATATATATATATATATATACATGCCATGACACATATCATTCTCTTTCTGTTTTCTTATAAACACATATCATTTATTTCATTATATCAATATTTCATATACCATAGTTTCCATGTATTCCACATATATTTATTTTCCTCCTCCTCCTCTCCATTCCACATCCTTAATCTATATAGCATTCTTGTAAGTACAATTTCACAATTTACTAATAAATGCTCACATCAAACTGTCCACACTTACTTATTTATAATTTGAGATACAGAGCTCCAAATTAAGATCCGTAAATTTCCCATAAAACTAGACTCACATATCTTTCTACCATAAAATTTTCATAATTTTTGGTTTAGCCAATTAGTACAGTTTATTCATTAAAATTTCCCCTATTTCACTTTTTGATAGTTCTGACCTCTCTTCACTAAAAATTAATTATCTCACAGTACAGAACTCGGATAATGTTCTCGTTGATTTATCTTGAAAATATACTCATTAGAGATTTTAAAAATATAAGTTTAAGCCTCTAATTATTTTTATCAAAAATTTTGTGATTTTCCAAAGTCAGAACAGGGGATCACGTAATCATTCTGAACTAGTCTCACAAAAACATAAATATCTCAAAATATAGAACTCCTTTTCTTTATTTGTTTCTTTTATATGAAAATAGACTCATTAAGCTTTAATTTGATTTCTCATTCAGTCTCTAATTCAATTCATACTATTTATTTGATTTTTCAAAATCACGTCACTGCTACTGTCCAAAACAGTTTTATTGCTAATTCACTCATTCACACTTTCTTTGTATTAACCTCATTTTAACATACATATCACAAATCATTTTCACCACATTTCATACATCACAAGTATAGGCCCATGATCACAAGGTCACCATAAAATCATCCTCATGTATAACTTACTTGTTTATAACCTCACCACATCCTGGTCACTTAATGAACACATCACTCACATAATCAAGTTCCTGCACTTATTCATCACAAAACTCACAAAGCAATACATAGAGAGTCTTCCATTGAACACTTCGGATCAATCCTCGATACTTGGTGGTTTCAGCACATAGCTCCACCCATCATATAGTTCGGCTCGCTTGTACACATGGTGAACACTCAATACCACCCATATGACCTAGCCAATTTATCTCGTAGCTCTCTTGTCTACATGGTGTCCTTCACCTTGAACCACGCATGCGACCTAGCTACATATATCCCGTAACTCTCTTGTCTACATGGTGTACACATAGTATCACCCATGCAACCTAGCTACATCATAATGTCTTGTAGCTCTCTTGTACACATGATGTGCACTCAGCACCATACATGTGACCTAGCTACATACTATCTCTATCATCCAATCTTTCCGAAGGTTCAACCGGGATTTCTCTCTCTTTTCCAACAATTTCACCAATCAAGTAATTATCCACAAACATATTTCCAATATTATTATAAAATATCATAATACAAGTAATATCGATGTATTACTTACATATAAACTTACATCTCATTTAATATCAAGGCAATAACATTAAATTACACATTGCCTTATTAAAAATCATATGAACTTACAATTTCCCATAACATCCATAATCATAGAAATCACATTTATGTATGATAATTCAATGCAATTGATGTACCTTAGACATATTTTTAAATCAATTCATAAACTTGGCACCATAATCATTTAATTTAATATAATTCAATTAATTCACTAAATTTAACTTTCAAATATAAATTACAACATTATTCTTTGTATTATTATCATACCAACTTACATACTTTCAACACCTCGAAATCATAATGAATATATCATTTTTACATTGAAACATGCATAAATTAATGCTTATTATACATATGAACTTACCTCGATACTAAAACGGCCATTTTACCAACTTTCCCAATTTTCGATTTTTCTCTCATTCTAGGTTCAAATCTCATTTTCCAGGATCTAAAACAGTCCTTAAGTCAAACTTTGGAAAAATTATAATTTTGCCCCTAAACTTTTGCACATTTACACTTTTGCCCCTAGGCTCGGGAATTAAACTTCATCCCTTATTATTATGTTTTATGACATGCTGATTACTTTTCCCTTCTATGGCAACATCAAATTCTCACTCTAACATATACTTATGACTATTAGGTATTTTTACCGTTTAAGCCCTTTTACTCATTTTCACTCAAAATCGAGTAGCACAAGTTGTCTAACATAATTTAAAACCTCATATTCTATTATAAAGCAAAAAAATAAACACATTTCACCTATGGCTATTTTTCCAAATATGAACCCTAGCTTAAATTATTGCTAGAATAAGCTTAATCAAATTACCGGGATTCCGAAAACGTAAAGAACTTGAAAAACGGGGTTATAACGGACTTACTATTGAGCTTGGAAAGCTTGAAAACTCTAGCCATGGCTTCCCCCATGCTAATTTCGGCCTCCATGAGAAAGATGAGTCAATTTTGGCTTTATTTTCCCTTTTTATTTCTTTTAATTACCAAATGACCAAAATGCCCTTCCTTACTAAACTTTCAAAAATTCCATCTATGTCCAATTTTTGTCCATCACTTAGAAATTGGTCAAATTTCTATTTAAGACCTTCTAATTAATATTTCAAAGCAATTTCATACTAGAAACTTCTAGAATGCAAGTTTTGCAACTTATTCAATTTAGTCCCTAACTTCAAATTGAGCACTTTATGCATAGAATTTCTTCACGAAATTTTTACACAATCATGCAATCATATCATAGACCTCAAAATAATCATAAAATAATTATTTCTATCTCAGATTTTGTGGTCCCGAAACCTCTGTTCCAATTAGACCCAATTTTGGGCTATTACATATAAGGTCCTTTCCATCGAAATCGAATTAAATAGAGACACTTTCTGACCTTATTTGAACTCATGAGGTTGTATACGATTATCATGTCATCTCTTATATTTTTCTTTACACAACTTAGCATTCTCGAACCTCAGACCCCATGGAACAATCCACCCGCCCCTATTCCCTAGATCAGTAGGCCTTTTATGACATGTTTTCCCCACAATTATTTAAAAACCTACTGTCTAGAGTCAAGGATTTATTCCCTAAAAAAAAAACTTTTTGCACATGTCCAGGCTTGAACCTAAGACTTCTCGGACTCTTCCCAGGATACTTAATCACTGAAGCAGATACACAGTTGTGTCATTAACATACAAAAATAAATACTAAGATTTTATGGCGTTACAACTCTACCCCCTAAAAGAAAATTTCGGCCTCGAAATTTACCTGATCAGAACAGATGAGGGTATTATCATCGCATCGCCTCCTCAGGTTCCTACGTGGCATCCTCTAAGTTGTGATTATGCCAAAGTACCTTAACCAGTAGGATAGACTTCTTTCTTAACACTTTTACATCACGGTCTAATATCTTAACTGGCTCCTCCTCAAAAGTCAAATCTAGTTTAACCTCTATCTCCTCAGTCGAAATAACATGCGTGGGATCAGAGTGGTAGCGCCTCAGCATAGAATCTTGCCCAACTCCGGAGGTAACTCTAATTGGTAGGCAACTGGTCCCACAAGTTTCAGTATGCGGTAAGGGCTAATAAACCTAGGGCTCAACTTACCCTTCTGCCCAAATCTCAGTACTTTCTTCCATGGTGAGACCTTGAGAAACACGAAGTCCCCTACAGAATACTTAATCTTCTTACGCTTCAAATCCGCAAACAACTTCTATCTATCCGATGCTACCTTCAGTCAATCCCGAATTAGTCTAAATTTATCCTCAGTATCAAAAACTAACTCAAGGCCCAGAACTCGCCGCTCGCCCAACTCAGTCCAACATGAAGGAGTACGACACATACGACCATATAATGCCTCGTAAGGTGATCGTGTGATTTTGTGTGATGAGTTTTATATATTTATAATTAATCATTCTTGAAACTAACTATTATCGCAATGTAGGCAAGTGTACCTATCGAATAGTACTATAGTTTTAGCAAGACCGGATTGTCGAACCCAAAGGAATTAAAAGTACGAGTAATGACTGTCTTTTTATTATCTAGCCTAAAAATAAGGTGATTTTCTTTTAACTAACTAATTAACTAATCTAAGAATTCACAGAGAATGGAATTGGGGGATTACTTTTGGAAAATGATTGAATTAAGACAATATCTAAGGAAAAATCCACCTAGACTGTACTTGTTTTCTGGCTCCGAATCGGATGATTTATTCATTTAACTTGTTCCGTAGAGATCCCTAAGTTATGTTATTATCCCTATTCAAGACTAATAACATCTAATCCCAGGATTGAATAATTGAGACTTATCTCTAATTAACACTCTAGGGTTGCATTAACTCGTCTATGGATCCTCCTATTAGGTTTCACCCTAATCTGGCAAAATCTTGTCATCCTATCTCTAGGCGCGCAATCAACTCCGCTTAATTATGACAAATGTACTCTTAGACAGGGTCTATTCCTCCTCTGAATAAGGGCTTATCTTGAATCAGTATCCTGGGATATCAAAATAAGAATTAAGAACAAGTTAAATATTTATCATACAATTCAGAAAATAATAACAAGATTCTTCCATTCCCCTTAGGTATTTAGGGGATTTAGTTCATAACTAAAAAGGAAAACATCTCAAAAGAATAACGAATACAAAACATAAAGAAAACCCAAAACTCTTGAAGGGAAGTTGAGGGGAGATCTTCAGTCTTGATGATGAACCAGCTTCTGAGATGGATCAATCAGCTTTCTTCGAGTAATTCCTTCCTCCCTCTCTGTGTGTCCCCTTACTTTCCTCCTCTAGGGTGTATTTATAGGCTTTAGAATGCCTAGAAACCCTCAAAATTGGCCTTTTCCGAATTGGACTCAACTTGGGCTCGGTAGGGACACGTCCGTGTGAGTCGTGCTTCGAATCTGCCAAATTGACACGGTTGTGTGGTCTGCCCGTGTGACATGGTCTAGGCCATGTTGAATTCGTACTTTGGCCCATTTTTCTCTATTTTTGGCCCATTTCTCGTTCCTTTCGCTCTCCTATGCTCTCCTAAGTATAAAACATGAAATTAAAGCATTAGGAGCATCGAATTCACCAATTATAATGGGAAATTATCCATAAAATGCGTTAAACATGGGGTAAAAGTATGTATAAATTACGGTTTATCAAATACCTCCACACTTACGCATTTGTTTGTCCTCAAGCAAAATTCTCAACTCATAATCAAAATAAATTCTTCTCAATTTATAATTTCTATCGATAATATCTCAAAATAATCCATAGGTAATCATACATTAAGAATTCAACTAAAAGAACATCACAGTTTCAATCATTCCAAGTTGAGCATTTTATTTTGAAAACATAGGTGTCTCCCCTCGTCTAGGTAATTACCTTATATTCAAAATGTCATAGAGTTTTACATCTTCACTAAAAATTGACTCAAATCACTTGAGGTGTTTAAGGAAAATAAATGAAGCACTCAATAGTCAATAATGAAAAGTTATTACCATAGGCTTGCATGAAAATCAAATCTCCACCACTATAATTTGAGATGATACATCAATCAAACGGTCTTTAGAAGGAAGTAATGAGGCTTGGTTAGGGGTGTGGTCACAAGCTGAAAGAAAAGGTTAGAATCGAGATTGACTTGAAAATTTTGCCTAACTAGAAAAATAGCTTCGTCAATTGCGTACAATAGAGCTTTTCTCAGAAGATGAAATTTAACTTCTTTAGCTTAGAAGATTACTACTATTAAGATGTATACACTTTTTTTTTAAGAACAAGTTAAATACAAAGTAGAATAAAACTTAGCTAAGCAACTATTTCAATTCCAATCTCGACAAAAAATTGGGGATCAAATTAATTTAAGGGATTTCAACAATAATGGGTTAAGGTAACATATTAAGGGTAATACAAGAAATGGCTTGTTAGCTCAACGAGGTTTACTAAGGGTTAATTGTGGAGGTAGACTTTTCATGGCATGAGTGGGTTAATCCTAAGTGCCTTTCTCATTTTGACATATCAAATCAAATGGTGTGGTCTTGACAAGCATAATCAAGCAAGTTCTAGAATAACAGTTCAATACTGACGCGCTCAAAGCAATAATAAAAGTGAGCATGAAAGAATTAATGATGCTCAAAAGGCTCAAAAATCTCACAAAAATTATGGCTTTTTGTTGTTTAAAACTTGTGAATTCAAACTCAAAGTAACACCTAAGCTTTGGGGAAACAACCTCAAATTTTAAATTCTTAAAAATCAACTTATCATGCTTGATTCTCTAATGTCTTAAGGTTTAAAAAATCAATGCATAAATGCCTATGTTTTAATTCAAGATATATCAATCAAAATCATAAATCAATCAAAATTTATCCTAAATACGATGTGAGAGCTTTTCAAGAGAACAAGGCAGTTATTCAAGGATTTTTCTGATAATGAAATAAATACCCCCTACACTTAAGAAGTACATTGCCCTCAATGTACAAAGATAGAGAAGAAAAGATAAATTTGTAATCATAAGATAGGGGGAGAAGTGAAACTTCCTGTATGATGAATTCCTCGAACTGGAGTTTGGGAGAGTAATCGATGCTAGAGTGGATGAGGATACTTCGGTGGTGGTAGAGTTCATTAGTCCATAAGTCCTACACAAAAATAATATTATATCTAGTGGTAGCTATGGTCGTGGTTGATCAGGACATGGCAGTCTTGGAGAACCTTTCCCAGTGGAGTTTTTAGTTCCTATGCGATGATGAGCTTAGGAGCTCTATATAATTGTGTAAAATCAAGAACTTTTTAGGGGATATTAGTAAGAATAATTACTCTTAATGAAATAACCAAAATTGATAATAAAATAAAATTTTAAAATCTTTATAAAAATAAAAAGTAGTTTTAATAAAAATTAAAAACATAAAATAATAAATAAATGTTTTTAAACATCTTCATCGCTGGATGGTTCGCGAGGTCGGACTGGAGATGAGATGTGGATGTGCTAACAAATCTGCTGTAGAGTAGCATCAATGTTGTCAAATCGTTGAAAACACTGCTGCTCGAATCGAGTGAGGCACTCAGAGATGTCAGCACATGAAGCCGATGCATGAACTAGATGAAAGGGTGGTGGTGGATGAGTCGGTGGGTCCTCGAGCTATGGAGGGACATCATCAGAAATGTCCTCGTAGGCCTCCTCCTCAGTAGATTGGGTGAGACGATATTGAGGAGGGTAGGTTCCTCGGCGTTTTTCGATCATCCTCATGCTAAGCATGCTCGAGATGCTTTGTGGAGACACCTAGCCAATGATGGTTAAGGATGATTCTTGGGCTACGGTGCTGAGGAGCCCGAAGTGTCGAGCCAACCGAGTAACATAGGGGCCAATGGAGATGACGAGGGTGATAAAATAGGCAAGGTCGATGACGTGCCCGTGCGACATACACCATAAAAAGTAGAGGTCGTGAGTGTTGACGACGCCAGTGCTCTCTCACCGTCCTATAATCGTGTGAGCCAAAATGGCGTGTAGGTTCCTCAGAGATGGAGGGAGAGCCGATGCCTTGGAGCGGCTAGGATTGTAGGTCACCCCACCTGGTACTAGTGCATCCCAACTCGAGATACTTCGGCTTGATGATCCCAAAGAAAAGCTCTCAAGGGTCGGTGGTTAGGAGGGCCCAAATGGCATCAGCCAACTGAACTTATTTTATTGCAGCCCAGTCGATGCAGCGGCCCACAATTAAAGGTCGGGCCAGAGTATTTGGAATAGTTCTTATTGGGGCCCAATGGGGAACCTCAGGAAAGGGTGACGAACATCCGCAGTAGGACCCGAGGAAGATGATGCTCTCTTCCTTTTCTTTGAAGCAAGGACAGCGACTTTTTTACCACGTGAGGATGACATGGTACCTGCAGTTATAAAGGACAATAATAGTAGGTAAACAAATTTGAAAAGCCATGAAATTGATCTAACAATTTTAGCCAAAATTACTAATACTAACCAATCTCAGCCAACATAATAATTTTGATAGCATAATTTCGTGACATTGGCAATGAAAGGGCATGAGAATGGGCATCGAATTTCATGGAAATATAAAGAGCATAAATTTGGCACATGGCATGAATTGTAATGGTAAATAAAAAAAGCAATTGAAAACTAAATTGTAATGGTAAATAAAAAAAAGTAATTGAAAACTGAGAATATTGATTTATAATAGGTGAATAAGGCATGAGAGTTTCATAAAAATATGTCATGGGAATGAATGATAACTAATCTTAAACAAAATGAAACTTGAATGATAGCATAGCGATACATGAAGATTATAGCATTAAAAATGTGTGGAGTGTAATAGCCTGATTTAGGGCCAAAATGAAACAATGGTTTCGAAACCACGAATCCGAGGTTGAAAATTTTATGACTAGGTGTTTAATTTGATGTTTAGGACTAAATTGAAATAGGTGAAAAATGTGTGTTCTAGTTCATAAAGTACTTGATTGAAATGGGGGTTTTAAGTAGAGGTCCTTAAATGGAAATTAGACCATTATACTTTATATGGACAAAAATGGGCATGAATAGGACAAAATTTTAAAGAAAGGCCTTAAGGGTATTTTTGTCATTTGGTAATTAAAAGAAATAAAATGGGAAAAATAAGCCAAAATTTTGTCCATCCATCTTCTTCCTTGGCCGAACCTTGTATGCCCACCATAGCTTGGCTTTTTTCCAAGCTTTCAAGCTCAATAGTAAGTGTATTTAAGCTCCGTTTTTAATGTTCTTTACATTTTTGAAATCCTCGTAGCTCGGTTTACCTATTTCTACCATTATTTTGAGTTAGTGTTTATGTTTAAAAATTTAACCATGAATTATATGCATGTATTTTGATGTTTGATGGTAGATTATGAATGCTTGAAGTTAGGAGAACGATCTTTTCTAAGCGATTTTTAGCGAAAACGAGCAAAACGGCATAATCGGTGAAAATACCTATTGTTCATAACTAGGTGTTAGAGTGAGAATTTGATGTTGCCATAGAAGGGAAAAATGATCAGCATGTCATAAAACATAAGAATAAGGGCTGGAATTAAATTTCCAAGGCTAGGAGCAAAATCATAATTTTGTAAAAGTTAGGGGGCAAAAACGTAATTTTTCTATAATGTGATTTTTGGATTGAAATAGATAGTATAAGTGTTAAATGAGCTAAATGTGTTGTTATAGATCAGGAAAGGCGTGGAATCAACCTTAAATGGATTGAAATATTTTGGACTAAATTGCCAAATTTTTATATTTTGCACCGAGGTAAGTTTGTATGTAAATAATACATTATATTTATTTATGTTTTTATATTTCAGCATATTTTATATATTTTAGCTGATTTTGAACCATAATCGACTATTGGAAGAATGGAAATAAGTAATAGAGAGAAAAATCCCGGTTGAACCTTCGGAAAGATTGGACAATAAAGATGGTGCGTAGCTAGGTCACATGTATGGTGCTGAGTGCACATCATGTGTACAAGAGAGCTACGAGGTACTATATGGTAGCTAGGTCACATGAGTGATACGGGATGTATACCATGTAAACAAGAGAGCTACGGGAGAGGATAAATGTAGCTAGGTCGCATGTGTGGTTCCAAGTAAAGGACACCATGTAGACAAGAGAGCTATGTGATAAACTGGCTATGTCACATGGGTAGTACTAAGTGTTCACCATGTGTACAAGAGAGTCGAACTATATGAAATATGATGGGTGGAGCTAGGTGCTGAAACCACCAAGTATCGAGGATTGATCCGAAGTGTTCAACGGGATGATTTTATGGTGACATTGTAATCATGGACCTATACTTGTGATGTATGAAATGTGATGAAAATGAATTGTGATATGCATGTTAAAATGAGGTTAATACAAAGAAAATGTGAATTAGTGAATTAGCAATAAAACTGTTTCGGACAGTTGCAGTAACGTGAATTTGAAAAATCACCAAAAATAGTAGGAATTTAATTATGGGCTGAATGAGATATGAAATTAACACTTAATGAGTCTATTTTCATGCAAAAGAAACAGAACAAGTAAAGGAATGCTATATTTTGAGATATTTATATTTTTGTGAGACTTGTTCAGAATGGCTACGTGATCCACTGTTTTGACTTTGAAAAATCATTAAAACTTTTAAAAAAATAATTAAGAAACATAGTTTATATTCCTAGATTCCTTATTGAGTCTATATTTAAAGGAAATAAATTTTATGGCTATGTGACTTTTTTACTGGGAGAAAATCAATTTGTAGTGAATAGAGCTCAGATCAGTCAAGCTGTATAACAGGGGAAACTTTAACTAATAAACTGTACTAATTGGATGGACCAAAAATTCTAGAAAACTTTTAGTAAGAATTAATATGAGTGTAGTTTTAGGAAAATTTTACGGATTTGAATTTTGAGTTTCGTAACTCGAGTTATGATTTATTCAGTGAACATGATGCAAGAGAGACAACTTGACCAAATTGGAGTAAATAGTGAAATTAAAAATAAATATACTTGAGTTATTTTGTAAAAATATTAGATTCCTTAATTATGATTTATATACTTACTTACTAAGCTATAAGCTTACTTTCTTTTCTCTCTTCTGTCTTATAATGTCATCTAGCAAGCACAGGAGTTAGAGATCGTTGAAGATCTACCCACACTACCAGTATTTTTTGTATTAGAACTAAACATTTTGAATTATGGCATGTATAGTAGGCTTAGTTATTTTGTTACGTATCATAATTACCTAGGTACAAAATATTAGTTACACTATTTGACAGATTATTTTGTACAAAGCCATTGAAATTGGCTAATATTGTTAAAGGCATATATTATAATGATTCATGATCTAATTGGATGCCATATTTTTTTGTCTCGGTTTTATTTAATGGTATGTATTATGATCTGGTAATACCTCGTACCCTGTTTTGCCGTCGGATACCGGTAAAAGGTGTTACATTTAGTGGTATCAGAGCTATAGTTTAGTCGATTCTCAGACTAATATAGTGTGTGTAAAAGTCTAGCTATACATGCCATAAATATACTGTGATAGTGTGGTGACTCCTGATCATTCTAAACTGTGTTTTGTTTTAATATGGTAATGGATCCTGATGGAACTGCGACTGATGATGCTGCTAGTAATGCACCGGCTCCAGCGTAAGGGACCGCACCTGTTGAAAGTAGACCTGAGACATTGAGACAGGGAGATGAGGCTCGGGATGCCTTTCTCCAAATGATGAACAATTGGTATACTGAGTTTATTCGAGCAGACCAAAATGCTCAACCTCCTCCACCCCCTCCCATACCTCAGACGGTTCCTGTAGCTGCTCAAGGCATATATTTGGTAAGAATGAACAAGCCTCCCGTCGACAAGATTCGAAAACAAGGGGCCGAAGAGTTTAGAGCAAAGATCGATGGTGATCCCGAGAAAGTGGAGTTCTGGCTTGAAAATTCTACCCGTGTATTTGATGAGCTCTAATGTACACCCGAGGAGTGTTTAAAGTGTGTTGTATCACTTTTGAGAGATTCGGCCTACCATTGGTGGAAGACTTTGGTAGCAGTGGTGCCAAAAGAAAGGGTTACTTGGGATTTGTTCCAAGAAGAATTCAAAAAGAAATACATAAGTCAGCGATTTATTGATCAAAAACGGTAGGAGTTCCTTGAATTGAAGCAGGGCAAGATGTCTGTGGTAGAGTATGAACGCGAATTTGTTAGACTCAGCAAGTATGCCCAGGAATGTGTGTCCACTGAGGCTATTATGTGCAAAAGATTTGAGGATGGCCTTAATGAGGATATTAAAGTGCTTGTGGGAATTTTGGAGCTGTCTGAATTTGTAGCATTGGTTGACCGAGCTCTTAAAGCCGAAGAATTGAACAAAGAAAGAAGAAAAGCTGCTATTGAGGCCTGAGATGCTAGAAAGAGGCCGATAAGCAAGTCATTTCAATCTCAATCAAAGAGGTCCAAAGAGACAAACCCTCAAATGACAGTTTCAGCTGGAGATTCACACAAGATCGTGGTAAGGCATATTCGGGGTCTAAAGCTCAAGCTACTTTAGTGGCAAGTGTGGGTAATGTGCGGTCTAGAAAGCCCGAATGTCAGTAATGTGGCAGGCAACATTTTGGTGAGTGTTGGGGAAACGAGCGAGCTTGTTTCAGGTGTGGTTTTCACGAGCATTTTATCAGAGTTTGTCCAGAGAAAGTTAAAGAAGAAAAATTTTAGAGTGCTAGACAGAGTACTACCGCCAGTAGAGGTAGACCACCGAGAAATACTGGAAGTGGGGCTAGTAGTAAAACTGTGATGAAAGATTCAGCGACAAGATCTGAAGCTAGAGCACCTGCTAGAGCTTATACCATATGTACCCGAGAGGATGCATCATCTCTCGATGTGATTACTGGTACATTTTTTCTCTATGATACTATTGTTATTGCATTGATTGATCCCGAGTCTACTCATTCCTATATTTGTGTTAATTTAGTATCTAATAAGAAGTTTCCTGTTGAGTTTACTAAGTTTGCGATTAAAGTGTCAAACCCCTTAGGCCAATATGTGCTAGTTGATAAGGTTTTGCAAGAATTGCCCATTAATGATTCAAGGTTACTGTTTTCTGGCTAATCTGATGATGTTACCATTTGAGGAGTTTGACGTTATCTTGGGAATGGATTGGTTGACATTGTATGATGCCAACGTAAATTGTAAACAGAAAACACAAGAGTTAAAATGTGAAAATGGTGAAATTCTGTGGGTTGAAACATATGAATCAAATAAATTGCCTATGGTGATTTCGCACATGTCTGCTCAAAAATACATAAGGAAAGGGTGTGAAGCTTATCTTGCCTATGTAATGAATACTGAGATGTCTAAAATGAAGCTTGAATCAGTACCGATAGTCTGTGAATTTCCAGATGTATTTCCAGAGGAATTGCTTGCGTTGCCTCTGAACAGAGAGATAGAGTTTGCCATTGATTTGTTACCGGGGACTGTACCGATCTCGATTGCTCCATATATAATGGCTCCGACTGAATTAAAAGAATTGAAGGCTCAGTTGCAAGAGTTAACAGACAAGGGATTTGTGAGACCGAGTTTCTCTCCCTCGGGTGCTCCTGTATTGTTCGTAAAGAAGAAAGATGGCTCGATGAGGCTTTGCATTGATTACCGTAGCTCAATAAGGTGACTATAAAGAACAAGTACCTGTTACCGAGGATTGACAATTTATTCGACCAGTTGAAGGAGGCAACAATGTTTTCAAAGATCGATTTGAGATTCGGTTACTACCAATTGAGAGTTAAAGAGTCAGATGTGCCGAAAATCACCTTTATGACAAGGTATGGACATTATGAGTTCCTTGTGATGCCTTTCGGCTTAGCTAATGCTCCAGCTATATTCATGGACTTGATGAACTAAATCTTTCAACCATATTTGGATAAATTTGTGGTAGTGTTCATAGATGACATCCTAATTTATTCTTGGGATGAGTCTGAGTACACCGGACACTTGAGAACCATATTGCAGATCTTGAGAGAAAAGAAATTGTTTGCTAAGTTTAGCAAAAGTGAGTTCTGGCTTCATGAAGTTAGATCTTTGGGACATATAGTCTCAGGTGATGGTATTCGGGTGAATCCAAGCAAAATTTTGGCGATCGTTGATTGGAAACCGCCAAAGAATGTATACGAGGTTAGAAGCTTTTTAGGCTTGGCCGGGTATTATAGACATTTTGTCAAGGGATTTTCGATGATTGCCTCTCCTATGACTAAGTTGCTGCAAAAGAATGTTAAGTTTGAATGGACTAATAAATGTTAGCAGAGTTTTGAAAAGCTGAAAGCACGATTGACTGAAGCACTGATTTTAGTACAGCTCGGGCCAGGGAAGGAGTTCGTAATTTATAGTGATGCATCATTGATAGGCCTTGGATGTGTGTTGATGCAAGAGGGTAAAGTTGTAGCTTATGCCTCGAGATAGTTAAAACCGCATGAGAAGAACTATCCTACACATGATTTGGAATTGGCAGCTATTGTCTTTGCCTTGAAGACCTGGCGTCATTATTTGTATGGTGAAAAATGCCGAATTTTTACTGATCACAAAAGTTTGAAGTACTTGATGAATCAAAAGGATTTGAATCTGTGACAGGGGAGATGGCTTGAATTATTGAAAGATTATGAGCTAGTGATTGATTATCATCCGGAGAAGGCGAATATAGTTGCTGACGCCTTGAGCAGGAAATCTCTTTTTACTTTGAGAGCCATGAATACGAGGTTAGCATTGTCTAATGATGGGTCAATCTTGGCAGAGATGAGGGCTAAACCGTTATTTCTCCAACTAATTTGTGATGCTCAAAAGAATGATAGTGAGTTGCAAACCAAGAGAACTCAGTGCGAATCGAGTTACGACTCAGATTTTCGAGTTGGACCAGATGACTGTTTGATGTTTCGAGACAGGATATGTGTACCGAAAAATGATGAATTGATTCAGAAGATATTACATGAGGAGAACAGTGGTTGTTTGTCAGTTCACCCTGGTAGCACAAAAATGTATAATGATTTAAAGAAGTTATATTGGTGGCCAGGCATGAAAAGGGACATTTCTGAATTTGTAACCAAGTGTTTGATTTGTCAACAAGTAAAAGCTGAGCATCAAGTGCCTTCAAGATTACTCCAACCGGTGATGGTACCTGAGTAGAAATGGGATAGGATTACCATAGATTTTGTCACCGGTTTGCCTTTAACTCCTAAAAAGAAGAATGCTGTCTGGGTAGTGGTTGATAGGTTAACAAAGTCGGCTCACTTTATGCCGGTACGTACCGATTACTCACTTGATAAATTAGCTAAATTATATATTGCTGAAATTGTGAGGTTGCACGGGGTACCTATGTCTATAATATCAGATAGAGATCCGAGGTTTACCTCGAGATTCTGGAAAAAGTTACAAGAAGCTTTGGGTACAAAATTGAATTTTAGTACCGCGTTTCATCCGTAATCAAATGGTCAATCAAAAAGAATAATCCAAGTACTCGAAGATATGCTTAGATGCTGTGTTTTAGAATTTGAAGGCAATTGGGAGAAATATCTACCTTTGGTTGAATTTGCCTACAATAACAGTTTTCAGTCGAGTATACAGATGGCACCATACGAAGCCTTGTATGGTTGCAAGTGTCGGACTCCTTTATATTGGACCGAACTTAGTGAGAAATAGATTCATGGAGTTGATTTAGTTAAAGAAACTGAAGAGAAAGTAAAAGTAATTCGTGATTGCTTGAAAGCTGCTTCAGATCGACAAAAGTCATATGCATATTTAAAAAGAAAAGAGATTGAATTTCAGGTGGGTGATAAAGTGTTCTTGAAGGTGTCACCATGGAAGAAGATTCTGAGATTTAGCCGGAAAGGCAAGTTGAGTCCGCGTTTTATTAGGTCATACGAGATTATTGAAAGGATTGGACCAGTGGCATATCAGTTGGCCTTACCGGCAAAGTTAGAAAGAATTCATAACGTGTTTCATGTATCAATGTTGCGACGTTATCGTTCTGATCCTTCACATGTGATTTCTCCAACAGAAATTCAGATTCGATCGGACTTGACCTATGATGAGGAACCGATTAAGATTTTGGCTCAAGAAATGAAACAGTTGAGGAAGAAAAGTATAGCTTTAGTGAAAGTGTTATGGCAAAGACATGGGGTAGAAGAAGCTACGTGGGAACCGGAGGAAGCCATGAGAAAACAGTACCCAAACCTCTTTACCAATAAGATTTTTAGGGATGAAAATCCCTAAAGGGGGGAGAG
Organism: Gossypium arboreum; assembly: GCF_025698485.1. NCBI lineage: Eukaryota > Viridiplantae > Streptophyta > Magnoliopsida > Malvales > Malvaceae > Gossypium > Gossypium arboreum. The sequence continues at coordinate 88,254,344 of NC_069077.1, forward strand.
TTGTAACAGCCCGATTTAGGGCCAAAACGAAACAGTGGTTTCAAAACCACGAATCCGAGGTTGAAAATTTTATGACTAGGTGTTTAATTTGATGTTTAGGACTAAATTGAAATAGGTGAAAAATGTGTGTTCTAGTTCATAAAGTACTTGATTGAAATGGGGGTTTTAAGTAGAGGTCCTTAATTGGAAATTAGACCATTATACTTTATATGGACAAAAATCGGCATGAATAGGACAAAATTTTAAAGAAATGCCTTAAGGGTATTTTTGTCATTTGGTAATTAAATGAAATAAAATGGGAAAAATAAGCCAAAGTTTTGTCCATCCATCTTCTTCCTTGGCCGAACCGTGTATGTCCACCATAGCTAGGGTTTTTTCCATGCTTGCAAGCTCAATAGTAAGTGCATTTAAGCTCCGATTTTAATGTTCTTTACATTTTTGAAATCCTCATAGCTCGATTTACCTATTTCTACCATTATTTAAAGTTAGGGTTTATGTTTAAAAATTTACCAATGAATTATATGCATGTATTTTGATGTTTGATGGTAGAATATGAATGCTTGAAGTTAGGAGAACGATCTTTTCTAAGCGATTTTTAGCAAAAACGAGCAAAACGGCATAATGGGTAAAAATACCTATTGTTCATAACTATGTGTTAGAGTGAGAATTTGACGTTGCCATAGAATGGAAAAATGATCAGCATGTCATAAAACATAAGAACAAGGGGTGAAATTAAATTTCCAAGCCTAGGGGCAAAATCGTAATTTTGTAAAATTTAGGGGGCAAAAACGTAGTTTTTCCATAATGTGATTTTTGGATTGAAATAGATAGTATAAGTGTTAAATGAGCTAAATGTGTTGTTATAGATTAAGAAAGGTGTGGAATCGACCTCGAACGGGGGAAGGAAAAGATTTTGGACTAAATTGCAAAATTTTCATATTTTGCACCGAGGTAAGTTTGTATGTAAACAATACATTTTCTTTATTTACGTTTTTATATTTCAGCATATTTTATATATTTTAGCTGATTTTGAACCATAATCGACTATTGGAAGAATGGAAATAAGTAATAGAGAGAAAAATCCCGGTTGAACCTTCGGAAAGATTGGATAATAAAGATGGTGCGTAGCTAGGTCACATGTATGGTGCTGAGTGCACATCATGTGTACGAGAGAGATACGAGGTACTATATGGTAGCTAGGTCACATGTGTGATACGGGATGTATACCATGTAGACAAGAGAGCTACGGGAGAGTATAAATGTAGTTAGGTCGCATGTGTGGTTCCAAGTGAAGGACACCATGTAGATAAGAGAGCTACGAGATAAACTGGCTAGGTTACATGGGTAGTACTAAGTATTCACCATGTGTACAAGTAGAGGTGATCATGGGCCGGGCCGGGCCGGGTTCGGGCCGGGCCCAAATAAAATTTTAGGCCCGTCTACTAGGCCCAGGCCGAAATATGGGCCTAAAATTTTGCCCAAGCCCGGTCCGAAATAAAATTACTAAGCCCGAGCACTGGCCTACCAAATTTATATTAATTTTTTTCTTATTTCATTAAATAAAAAATTTAAAAATATAATAAATCAAATATATTTAAAAACATAAAATAAATATTAAAACAAATAAAAATAATACTAAAACAATTCTTAAAACAATACACAAATTAACAATATAATAAAAAATAGTTATACTAAAAATTTAAAATAATTAAAAATAAAATAAAAAATATATTAATATATAATTGGTCGGTGGTCCGGCCAAAAACTCTACTCGAGGGTCGACCCGCTTTTTTAAGCGGGCCTCGTTTTTGCCCAAGCCCATTTTTGGGCCTATATTTTACCCAAACCCTCCCATTTTTTAGGCGGGCCTTTAGGCCAGCCCGCCAAACCCATGATCAACTCTATGTACAAGTGAGCCGAACTATATGAAATATGATGGGTGGAGCTATGTGCTGAAACCACCAAGTATCGAGGATTGATCCGAAGTGTTCAACGGGATGATTTTATGGTGACATTGTAATCATGGACCTATACTTGTGATGTATGAAATGTGGTGAAAATGAATTGTGATATGCATGTTAAAATGAGGTTAATACAAAGAAAATGTGAAAGAGTGAATTAGCAATAAAACTGTTTTGGACAGTTGCAGTAACGTGAATTTGAAAAATCACCAAAACTAGTAGGAATTTAATTAGGGGCTGAATGAGATATGAAATTAAATTTAATGAGTCTATTTTCATGAAAAAGAAACAGAGCAAGTAAAGGAATCCTATATTTTGAGATATTTATATTTTTGTGAGACTTGTTCCAAATGACTACGTGATCCCCTATTTTGACTTTGAAAAATCATTAAAAATTTTAAAAAAATAATTAAGAAATATAGTTTATATGCCTAGATTCCTTATTGAGTCTATATTTAAAGGAAACAAATTTTATGGCTATGTGACTTTTGTACTGGGAGAAAATCAATTCGTAGTGAACAGAGGTCAGATCAGTCGAGCTGTATAATAGGGGAAATTTAACTAATAAACTGTACTAATTGGATGGACCAAAAATTATATAAAAAATTTAGTAAGAAGTAATATGAGTCTAGTTTTAGGAAACTTTTACGGATTTTAGTTTCGAGTTTCGTAACTTGAGTTATGATTTATTTAGTGAACATGACGCAGGAGAGACAGCTTGACCAAATTGGAGTAAATAGTGAAATTAAAAATAGATATACTTGAGTTATTTTGTAAACATATTAGATTCCTTAATTATTATTTATATACTTACTTACTAAGCTATAAGCTTACTTTCTTTTCTCTCTTCGTCTTATAGTGTCATCCAGCAAGTTAATGGGAGTTAGAGATCGTTGAAGATCTGCCGCACTATCAAGATTACTTTTGGTATTAGAACTAAACATTTTGAATTATGGCGTGTATAGTAGGCTTAGTTATTTTGTTACGTGTCATAATTGCCTAGGTACAAAATATTAGTTACAGTATTTGACATATTATTTTGTACAAAGCCATTGAAATTGGCTAATATTGTTAAAGGCATATGTTATAATGATTCATGATCTAATTGGATGCCATATTTTTTTGTCTCAGTTTTATTTAATGGTATGTATTATGATCTGGTAATACCTCGTACCCTATTCCAGCATCGGATACAGGTACGGGGTGTTACATGGAGTTAAAGGTAAAAGAGTGAACAAACGCTAAAAAATGGAAGAAGCGTCAGGAATGAAGTTGGAAGCAGCGCACGGGCGTGGCGGGGAGGGCGTGTGGACTTGCAGTCGCTAGGGTTAGGCTTTTTGGGTGAAGAAGACAATGAATAGTGCAGCCTATTTTTAGATTTTGGGGCACACGGCCAGGTAACAAACTCGTGTTCCCCAATTTCAGCCCGTGTGATTTGTGAATTTTGAGTTTGGGCGCGTCTGACATTTAGTACACGCCTGTGTTCCTTGGGCATGTGGGTGCACACGGTCGTGTCGCACGGTCGTGTCTGGCATTGTTCACCTCTCCCACGCCCGTGTATGTAGAACCACACCCGTGTCAATCTAACAGGTTCGACCACGGGTGCTAGACAAGGGCGTGTTGGTAGGTTCAACCACGGCCATGTCGCACGGCCGTGGCGTTTTATCGTATCCCGTGTTTGGGAAAATCGTTACCCTATTTTCACACAGCCCTAAGCACTCCCGTGTGCTTGGTCGTGTTTCTGTGGAAAACATATATTCAAGAGCTCCATTAGTAAGTTAGGTGTTGAAGACTAAATTTTAAAGAAGTTAATACAGTTAGTGCTCGGGTTGCCTCCCGAGAAGCGCTTATTTATAGTCTAAGCTCGACTTACCTCTCCATTGAATGATCATGGTGGTTTGAGGAGTTTATACTCCTCATTCCTACTATCATTCTTGTGACAGCCCAAAATTGACCCTAGTCGGGAAGTGGTTTCGGGACCGCTAAACTGAGTCACCGAAATGTTTGAACGTAATATTTATTGTCGAGAATATGTATTTATGAATGTGTGAAAATTTCAAGCTTCGATTTAGTCGATTGCATGTGAATTCAGTTATTAGGACTTGTGTGACACTTTTGAAATGTGATAGGCTAATCTATAAGGACCTAATAGTGCATGTAATCAAAGGGGAGGACTTGCATGTCAAATTTCCCCCCCTAATAGCTAGTGGCCGGCCATGACAAGGGATTATGGGCAAAAACATGTCATAAAACATGTTGTGAAAATGGTGTATGTAAGAAAAAAATAAAATAATGAGCATGGGAATTGAATAATGAAAGGGAAGAAAAAAAAAAAAAGAGAATGGTGAGTGTTTCCCCCCCTTGCCGTGAGTTGAAGAAAAGAGAAAAAAAAAATTGTTCATCCTTTTCATTCTCTCTTGGCGAAAATTCTAAGGAAGAAGGAGGAGTTTTTGCTTCATGTTTGGTTTGGAAGAGGATTAGGAAGAGGTTTGGCCATACTTGTATCAAGATTAAGGTATGTTTGATGTTGTGCCATGAGATTCATGCATGTTTTTGGTTGCTAACTTGATGTTCTTATTAGCCATGGTTCAAATCCTTCCTATGTCATGGGGATGGTATTCGCCAAGGTGGATTTTGTGTTAATGCCATTGCATGTTAAATATGAAGCTTGCTAATGATACATGTGATGGTGGATTGATGGCTCTTGGACTTTCTTTTTAGCATTTTTGAGTGAGACATTAAGTTCTTTGTTTAACCATGACCAAAATCGAAATGGTATGGTGTTGTGATGTATTCGGCTATGGTACATCCATAAGTATAATTTATGCTTATTGCATGGTAGGTAAGATTTGTGTTTTGGATTTATGTTCATGTTTAGTTATAATCAACTTTGAGATTCGGCTCTAGCATATATATATATATATATATATATGTTTGCACATGATGTATTGGTATGATATATATACTATCTCAAGGTATATTGTTTCATATGATGATGTTTCGGTTATGAAGTAAATGATTAATGCGTATTGAGTTACAATATGGAATGCGTTAGTTAGTAAAATGTATGCCGTTTATGTGTGGTATTAAGTGTATAATTGGCCTCAACATGGACATGCATATTCGCCACATGAGGGGGATTGGTGTGCATGCATTCGGTTAGAGGCAAGCATATTGATGCCTATTCTTGGCTTAGAAAATTGACTAAGGAGAGTACTAACTAATGTGTTGAGTTTGATTCATGATTTCCGTACATATGTGACTTTAATGTCTAATGAAAATATGTGGACTAAGTACCTTGAATTCCTCTTTCGATGCTCAAATTATTAAATCAATTTATTTGTTAAATTAAGCTCAAGAGCAAAGGGGAGCTAAATCCGATAAAGGGAAGGAAAAAGTAGTCGAATAGCCGTCGAAATTGCTCGACCACGTCCGAGGTAAGTCTTCGAGTAATGATCCTACTTGTATTATATTGAAATGATTTGTCATATTATGGCGGATAGCCGAATGTGCGTAGGGACTATGTTGTAAAGTCAATTGAAATCATGCTCTTTGTGTGTGGCTATTGAGTCGAAATTGGAAAGGTTTGATAAATGTTTTGTGTTTGAGCCTTAGTAACGAAAATGAAATATGGACGTGTCGTGATTTTTGATATATGTGTGCGTGAGCAATTGAATGATACCCGGGCTAAGCCCCGAAGGCATTTATGCTAGTGATTATATCCGGGTTAAGACCAAGGCATTTGTGCGAAGTTGCTATATCCGGTTAAGACCAAGGCATTTGTGCGAAGTTGTTATATCCGGGCTAAGACCCAAAGGCATTTGTGCGAGTTGCTATACCCGGGTTAAGACCCGAAGGCAATTGTGCTTGTGGTTATATCCGACTAAATTCCGAAGAAACTTGGTTTGAAGGTGAGCGTTTTGTGCTGCAATAAATTCAATTAATACGCTCGAAAAACCCAAACGATAAGGTATGTTTGCATGTGCATCGGAAAAGTCGATTCGTTTGAAATAGTATTCATTCAATCGACTAACGAACTTTCGGCTCTTAGATAGGTTGATACCTTGTGTGTGTATATGTTGATGAAGTGTGAAGTAAGTATGATTATGAGAATGTGTATTACTAAAGTGATTCATTTAGCTATGTGAATGTAATACTTTAGTCAAAGCTGATTTCATTACTTGAGACTTACTAAGCATTAAAATGCTTACCCCGTTGCTTTGGCTCTCTGTTTTATAGATTTTGCTCATTAGCTATCGGATTTGGGATCATCAGAGTCGAAGTCATCCACACTATCAAAGCCCTTTTGGTACTCTTTTAGTTGAACTCTGGATATTGCATGTATAGGACTACCCTTTGCTGTTTTTTTTTCAAGTACGTTTTGTGATGTATGTGTGTACAGCCATGCGAAAATGGCTCGTAAAAGTGGAGTATGGCATTAGACCATTTGTGTTTATGTATATATGTATGGTTTCATGATGTGACTATGGATTGGAATGGAAGTGTTGGGAAAATGATCAGCCATTGGAATGGCTAAATATGATTATATGTGGACCTATGTATGACAAAACTCTAGTTGGTCCATGGAAACCACGAAATAGGTAAAGTTTACCTTGAAAACAGATGCTGACAGCAGCAGTGGTGTGGATTTGAAAAATCACTAAAAATTTTAGGAATGGAATTAAATAGTGAATAAATTATGTAAATGAACCTTGATGAATCTACTTTCATATGGAAGAAACGAAACGGTCATATGAGTTATATGTTAAGAGATATTAAAGTTCTCGTGAAACACGGCTAGAACAATTTCTGGATCCCCTATTCCGACTTTGGAAATTCATTATAAATTAACCAGAGATAATTAGGAGTCATGCTATATATTTATAGATTCCTCTTTGAGTCTAGTTTCTATAAAAACAAACAGCATCAGTATTGAAGCCCTGTACAGGGAGATATCCAAGTCGTAATGCGCAAAGGTCAGTGTAGTCGATCCCTGTAACAGGGGAGACTTTAACTAATAAACTGTACTAATTGGCCCGACCAAAAATTCTAGAAAAAAATATGTAGATGAAAATATGAGTCTAATTTCATGGAAAAAATTACGAAACTGATTTTCGAGCTTTGAAACTCCAGATATGATTTTTAAGGCGAAAGTGACGCAGTAACCAGCTTGTCTGGAAAATTTTAAATGGACTGTGAAAATAATTAAGTTAAGTCTGTGTGCACCTTGTGTTTGACTCTGGTAACGGACTCGGGTACGGGGTGTTACAATTCTCATCAAAATAAGGTTTTAGACGGGTGTTGTTTACCTCAAAAGTGCCGAACTTGGGATGACTTACCTTGACTGTACCGAATGGGAAAATGCTAAGTACCGTAAGAAGGATTTCTTCATTCGATGTGGTAGTGACAATGTGAGGATCTGCGGCATCTAATAAGACTTTATCTCCAACCTTAAGTTGATTTGGAAAGGTATTGAGCTCGTTCTAGCGTAGTTTTGGTTTATCGTGTGTTCTCGGTTTATGCGTCTGTCATTCATCTTGCTCCTCGATTTGTAACCTTCGATCTTCATGAACAAGTCCTCTACTTTTGCTTGAGAATGACTCACGTGCTTCCTTCAAACTCATTTCCTGCAAAGTAGGTTGTACCATATTGTCAGTTTTAGTAGAATGGGTTAAACGATCACCTTCAATCTCCGATGTGTTGCCAGAATTGCGAGCTTGAAGAGTGATTGTTTCGTCTCCCACACGGAGTGTGAGTTCACCTGTGCCAACATCAATAATCGTTATAGCAGTTGCTAAAAAGGGCCTTCCTAAGATCAAAGAAGTGTTGTTATCTTCCTCCATGTCTAAAATAATGAAGTTAACGGGAAATATAAATTTATCGATTTTAACTAGCATGTCTTCAATAATACCCCTAGGAAATCTTATAGTTTTGTCTGCTAATTGAATGCTCATCCTAGTCTGTTTGGGTTTCCCAAGACCTAATTGTTTGAACATTTTGTAGGGCATGACATTAATACTAGCCTCTAAATCAGCTAATGCATTATTAACATCTAAACTACCAATTAACCAAGGAATTGTAAAACTCCCTGGATCTTTTAGTTTGTTGGGTAGTTTATTTTGGAGAATAGCTGAGCAAACTGCGTTTAGCTCCAATGCGATGCCTCGCCCAATTTCCGCTTATCTGCTAAAAGCTCCTTTAAAAATTTCATTGCGTATGGCATCTACGATAGGGCTTTAATAAACGGTAAGTTAATATGTAATTTTTTTAAGAGTTTAAGGAATTTACCAAATTGTTCATCTGAGCAGTCTTTCCTTGTCGCGTTGGGGTATGGCTCATGAGGTTTATATTCAACATTCACTGATTTGTTTTTATTATGACCTACCTCACCTTGACCTTTGCTTACCACAGTTTCTTGCCTTGGTTCTGGCTCAGGCTCAACGACTCCTTCATCATCTTAAATATTAATTGCGTTGAGCTGTTCCCTTGGGTTGGGTTCAGTATTACTTGGAAAGCTACCTTGTGGTCATTCGGAGATTATTTTAGAAAGCTGGCCTATCTGAGTTTCGAGCGCTTGGATTGATGCTTGTAGATTTTTAAATGTTGTTTCGGTGCTCTGAAAATGGGTTTCTGACACCGCGATAAACTTTGTGAGCATCTCTTCAAGGTTCAGTTTCTTTTCCTGTTGATATGGTGGCTGTTGAAAACCCGGAGGATGTTGTGGTCCTTGATTTCCTTGGCCGCCCCATGAGAAATTTGGGTGGTTCCTCCAACCTGCATTGTAAGTGTTACTATATGGATTGTTTTGAGATCGATGATTATTACCCATGTTATTTAACTGCTCGTTATCCATGTTGTGGCCATAAGGTTGGTATTCCGAATGGCTTATTCCACCTCCACTTACTTCGCACTGCATTACTGGGTGAACCTGTGAAGAACTAAGAAAACCATCAATCTTTTTATTTAGAAGTTCTACCTGGTTTGACAGCATAGTAACCGAATCGACGTTATAAATGCCTGCTATTTTAGTTGGCTTAGTACTCATGACTTGCCACTGAATTCAGTGACATCTCTTCTATAAACTCATAAGCATCTTCAGGTGTTTTATTATTGATGGTTCCACCAGCAGCTGTGTCAACCATTTGTCGAGTTGAAGGATTCAGGCCATTATGGAATGTTTGCACCTGAAGCCAAAGCGGTAACCTATGGTGAGGGCACCTTCTCAGTAAGTCCTTGTATCTTTCTCATGCATTGTAAAGAGTTTCTAAGTCCATTTGCACAAACGAAGAGATATCATTACGTAATTTAGCCATTTTAGACGGCGGAAAATATTTTAGTAAAAATTTTTCGGTCATTTGTTCCCAAGTAGTAATTGACCCTCGTGGTAATGAGTTCAACCACTGTTTAGCTTTGTTCCTCAATGAAAAACGGAAAAATCGAAGACGAATGGCATCATCAGAAACACCATTAATTTTAAATGTATCGTATAGTTCCAAAAAGTTTGCTAAATGAGCGTTGGGATCCTCATCCTGCATACCATCAAACTGAACAAATTGTTGTATCATTTGAATAGTGTTAGGTTTTAGTTCAAAAGTATTTGAAGCTACAGCAGGTCTAACTATGCTCGATTCAGTTCCTATTAAAGAAGGTTTAGCGTAATCATATATAGTGCGTGGAGTAGGATTTTGATTAACTACAATTACAGGAGGTAGCTGATTGTCTTGGTTTTTAGCCATCTCTTCGGTTGGGGGTTGAGTATCATCCTCTTGCTCGTTCTCTGTGTATATTAAGCTTCGCCTTATTTCTCTTTGGTTTCTGCGAACTGTGCTTCATCAAAGAGTAGTGGTCCTGACGAGTATCTTCTAGTCATAAACTATAAAAACCTGCCAAGAGAAAGAAAAAGTAAATTAATAAATAATAATAATAAGAATAAATTAAATTAAATTAAATTAAATTGCAAGAAAAATAAATGGCTAAAGTAATAAAAATTGAGCGTTCCTAATATCTTAGTTCACTGGCAACGGCGCCAAAAACTTGATCGTGTTATTTTGTGTGATAAGTTTTATATATTTACAATTAATCGTTCTTGAAACTAACTATTATCGCGGTGTAGGCAAGTGTACCGATCGAACAGTAGTATAGTTTTAGGAAGACCGGATTGTCGAACCCAAAGGAACTAAAAGTACTAGTAATGACTATCTTTTTATTATCTAGCCTAAAAATAAGGTGGTTTTGTTTTAACTAACTAATTAACTAATCTAAGAATTCACAGAGAATGGAATTGGGGGATTACTTTTGGAAAACGATTGAATTAAGACAATACTTAAGGAAAAATCCACCTAGATTGTACTTGTTATTCTGGCTCCGAATCGGACGATTTATTCATTTAACTTGTTCCGTAGAGATCCCTAAGTTATGTTATTATCCCTATTCAAGACTAAAAACGTCTAATCCCTAGATTGAATAATTGAGACTTTTCTCTAATTAACACTCTAGGGTTGCATTAACTCGATCTATGGATCCCCCTATTAGGTTTCACCCTAATTCGGCAAAATCTTGTCACCCTATCTCTAGGCGCGCAATCAACTCCGCTTAATTATGACAAATGTACTCTTAGATAGGGTCTATTCCTCCTCTGAATAAGAGCTTATCTTAAATCAGTATCCTGGGATATCAAAACAAGAATTAAGAACACATAATTAAGAAAAAGTTAAATATTTATCATACAATTCAGAAAATAATAACAAGATTCGCCTTAGGTTTCATTCCCCTTAGGTATTTAGGGGATTTAGTTCATAACTAAAAAGGAAAACATCTCAGAAGAATAATGAATACAAAACATAAAGAAAACCCAAAACTCTTGAAGGGAAGTTGAGGGGTGATCTTCAGTCTTGATGATGAAACCGGCTTCTGAGATGAATCAATCGGCTTTCTTCTAGTAATTCCTTCCTTCCTCTCTATGTGTCCCCTTACTTTCCTCCTCTAGGGTTTATTTATAGGCTTTAGAATGCGTAGAAGCCTTCAAAATTGGCCTTTTTCGAATTGGACTCAACTTGGGCTCGGCAGAGACACGCCCGTGTGAGTCGTGCTTTGAATTTGCCAAATTGACACGGCCGTGTGGTCTGCCCGTGTGAGGAGGTCCAGGCCGTGTTGAATTCGTACTTTGGCCAATTTTACTCTGTTTTTGGCCCGTTTCTCGTTCCTTTCTCTCTCTTATGCTCTCCTAAGTATAAAACATGAAATTAAAGCATTAGGAGCATCGAATTCACCAATTCTAATTGGAAATCATCCATAAAATGCGTTAAATATGGGGTAAAAATATGTGTAAATTACGGTTTATCATAAGGTGCCATCTGTATGCTAGACTGGTAGCTATTATTATACGCAAACTCTTCTAACGGCAAATAGTCCTCCCAACTGCCTCAGAAATCTATCACACAACTCCTCAACATGTCCTTTAGTATCTGAAACACCCTCTTTGACTGACCATCTGTTTGAGGATGGAACACAGTACTGAAATCCACCCTTGTACCCAGTGCTTTATGTAGCTTCTTCCAGAACCGAGAAGTGAAGCGAGAATCCCTGTCAGATATTATGGAAATCGATACCCCACGTAGTCTCACTATCTTAGACACATATAGTTTAGCCAGCTTCTGCAAAGAGTAATCAGTATGGACTAGCATGAAATGGGCAGACTTGGTCAATCGATCTACAATGACCCGTATTGAATCCTTTTTAGAAGGCGTTAGGGGTAGCCCACAAACAAAATCCATAGTTACTTTCTCCCACTTCCAAAGTGGGAATCTTAATTGGCTGACGCAACCTTGAAGGCAACTGATGTTTAGCCTTAACCTGCTGGCAAGTCAGACATTTACCCACGAAGTTAGTAACCTCACGCTTGAGACCTGGCCACAAACATAACTCACGAAGATCTCAATACATCTTGTTTCCACCAGGATGCATAGCATAAGGGCTACTATGCCACACGCAGTATCGACTACCTTAAATTAGTATCCTTTGGTACACAGACTCTCTCAGAGAAACATAGTACCCCTTCGCTATTCAATCCAAAATCTGATGTGCTACCACTCTCAAACTATCGGAATAGAAGACCCAGTGACTCATCCTCCAGCTAATTACCTTTAATTTGGTCAATCCACATCAATTTTACCTGAAGTTCAGCCAACAGACTACTATCATCAAATAAGCAGAGACGAGCAAACATAGCCCTCAGATTAGTCGTAGCCCTACGGCTCAGTGTGTCAGCCACCACATTGGCCTTCCTAGGATGGTATTCAATTGTATAGTTATAGTCTTTAAGTAGCTTAATCCATCTACGCTACCTAAGATTTAGCTCCTTCTAAGTGAGGAGATACTTGAGGCTCTTGTGATCCATGTAAATGATAAAATTCTCACCGTATAGGTAATGCCTCTAAATTTTTAATTTGAATACCACAGCGGCTAATTCCAAGTCATGCGTCGGATAATTCACCTCATGAGTCTTAAGCTGACAAGACGCATATGCCACCACCTTACCCTCTTGCATCAACACACATCCCAAACCAACATGTGATGCATCACTGTAGACAGTGAATTCTTTCCCAGACTCTGGCTGTAATAAGATAGGGGCCTCAACTAGAACTTTCTTAAGCTTCTCAAAACTTTCTTGCTATGCATCAGTCCAGTTAAAAGGTACTCCCCTACACAACAACTTAGTGAGAGGTGCTGCAATCAACAAAAACCCCTAAACAAAACGTCTATAATACCCCGCCAGTCCCAGAAAACTGCAAATCTCAGATACAATTTTAGGTGGCTTCCAATCTAGAACAGCTTCAATTTTTTGAGGATCAACCCTAATACCTTCAGCAGATACCACATAGCCCAAAAATGCTACCTCTCGTAACTAGAACTCACACTTACTAAACTTTGCATACAGATGTTTCTCCCTCAGAATCTGCAGAACAACTCGGATATGTGCATCACGCTCATCTTCAGTTCTTGAATAAACCATTATGTCATCTATAAACACCACTACGAATCAATCCAGATAGGGCTAGAACACTCAGTTCATTAAATCCATAAAAGTTTCTGGTGCATTCGTCAGTCCAAACGGCATCACTAGGAACTCCTAATGACCATAATGAGTCCTAAACACTGTCTTGTAAACATAGTCTCCTTAACCTTCAATTGATGGTACCCCAATCGGAGATCAATCTTAGAGAAAACCGAAGCTCCACGAAACTGGTCTAATAAATCGTCTATCCTTGGTAAGGGGTACTTGTTCTTAATAGTAAATTTATTCAATTGACGATAATCGATACACATACGCATGGATCCATCCTTCTCTTTCACAAATAAAATCAGTGCTCCCCACGGAGACATACTAGGACGGATGAATCCTCGATCCAGTAATTCTTGAAGCTGAGCTTTAAGCTCCACTAGCTCCTTCAGTGCTATTCTATAAAGGGCAATGGACACCGAAGCTGTACCAGGCAGGAGCTCAATCCTAGACTCACTTCACGGTTTGGAGATAACCCAGATAACTCATCAGGAAAAACATTTGGAAAATCCTTAACTGTTCTGATGTCCTTAACAGAAGAAGCCTCAGAAGCTGAAACACCGATATAGTCTAGATATGCTTCACAACCCTTACGAACTAATTTCTCAAGCCTTAGTGTAGATATCACATTTGACAAATAATTTTGACGCTCCCCAATTACAGCTATCTCGTCACCCTCTACAATTTTCAGTACCATCTGTTTAGCAGCACAATCCAAATTCACTTGATGTTGAACTTGCTAGTCCATACCCAATATTAAATTGAATTCTCCAAAAGGGAGTTCCATCAAATCTGCCAAAAAGATGGTTCCTTGAACCTCAAAAGGTGCATCTCTGAACAATTTGTTTACTCTCACCTACTACCCTAATGGACTTAACACTATAACCTCACTTGTAGTGATTTCAACCATTATACCCAATGTCTAAAACACAGTGTATGCTATATAGGAATGCGTAGATCCAACATCAATCAGTGCAGTATAAGGTACATTATGAATAAAGAACATACCCGTGATAACATCTGAGGCGTCATAGACCTCTCGGCATCGTGCAGTATAAACCAAAGTTGGCTGCCTAGCCTTAGTCCGACCAGCACCTCTGCCCAGTGCCCTCTGACCATGGCCCAAACTATTACCACCTCTCGCCTGACCACAGCCTCTCAGTGGCTGCTGAACACCCCTCAGCAGCTGAACAGTACCCATACTAGTAGCTTACATCTGATCAGGCCTTCGTGGATAATCTCTGATACGATGCTCTAACAATCTTCATCTCAAATAGGCCCTAATCCTTTTCCAGCACCCGCTCTGATGGCGTCTCCCACAATCAGCATAAGGTTGCAATCCAATAGCAGCAACAAGGGACCCAACTCTGACTGGCCCATCAACTCTGGCCTTTTTCTTAAGCCTCTGAAATGAACTTGAGGGCTCCGAATCCCTCTTGTTCCTACCCTTTTCCTTCTCGTGGTTTTGGTGCTCAGTGCACTTCACATCCTTGGCGATCTTCGCCTTATCGAAAAAAGCAACCAAATATCACTCCCTCTGTTGAGCTATCAAAACCCATAGATTATACCTGAGGACGTCCTTGATATGAACGCAACAATCATATACAGTTGCCACCATTCCATGCATATAGTGGCTTAATTTCTGCTCGGGGGTGCAGTCGAGGTCGTCCATGATCCTCTCTATGGCCTCTATCCAAAACTCAGCCACATTAGGGGAAACTCCAGTAATACCCCTAAAAATCTCAGCCTTATTAGACAGGAGTCATTTTGTAACCGACCCATGGCCCACAGTACTAGTATTGGGCCCAGCAACCCTCTCAAAAATTCTTAACATGGCTTGGAACAAAGCATCATTCGCAGCCGTACGATCATGAGACCCAATCTCAGTCACAGGTGAAGTCGGTGCCTCTCTAGCTTCAAGGTTAGGCATGTGGCCAAATGACAAAGACCCAGGTCGAGCACCTCCACGGCCTCCACCGTGGCCTCTTGTACCCCTTCTACCAGCACCTCTAGTGTTCCTATTGATCTGTGTATTATCTATATTAACAATCTTATGCATCAGTTTACGGTTCCGGTGTTTATTAATAGATATTTTATGAAAAATAATATCAGTAATTCAGAGTTCATTTTCACAGATCGTAGTCTTCCTACAATTTCAGTTTACCCTAAATAGAGTATTTAAGTACAGTCTACTACCTACAATAGTCTCAGTATTTCAATTTAAACAGAAAATAGTTTCAGAGGACTTACAGAATCGGCACCAGAGTCTCGGTGTACCACACATTCAGTAGAACATTTCAAAATACGTTAAATTCTTTAAAAAAATTCTTTTAAAAATTCTAAATTTTAAAAAAACCCAAATCCACAACCAAGTTTTATAACCTAGCTCTGATACCACTAAATGTAACACCCCAAACTCGACTTAGACGTTATGGCTGAATCTGGCGATGCCACATTGAAGTGTTTTTTGAAAAACATAACTTCGTGAAAAAGCCCATTCTATATCAAACCTCTTTGTAATCTTAACAAAAATTTAGGATATCTCATTCATTATTAAAGACTCAAGTTGTTTTAGCAAAATGTTAATCATATTAGATTTTTATTACATTTTAAAACATTGTTTGTTGCGAAAGCTTGTAAAATATGTTGCGCAAACGTGGTGTTTTGAAAAGCATTTATTATTTTTTTGAAAATTCGCGTCCTACTACTAACAGATATGATTCAGAATAAATAAAATCCCAAATTAAAATTTAAAAATTTAAAGAGGCCTTATTACAAAAACAAATACCTAAATTAAATTTCTTGTAAACAAAAAGGCAAATATGGAAGCATGTGCGGTTGTGTAGCCACCTTCGAGTCCCTCGCAACACCAACCTGCCTAAGCCTGGGGATTTCTTGTACAGATAAACAGAAGGGTGAGCTAATGAAAACTCAGTGTGTAATCCCTTAATGAATAAACAAACAACATACAGTATGAATATATAGTCTGGGCCTTAGCCCGTTCCAGTAACACTTCAGTTTCAATTGGGGCCTCAGCCCATTACAGTATCTGTGTAGGCTTTAGCCCATTTCAGTGATAGTAACAATACAGTTATGCAATCAAAAATCCTACCCAACCAGCCTTTACACTCCACTCTATCCAGCCCTACACTCCATGTGGGGATAAAATCAACCCAGCCATCCCTACACTCCAAAATAGCATCAGTTGTGGCACTAAACAGTATTTGCAACAGAGCTGCCAGTACAGTACACTTCCTCCAATCATAATAAACCTATCCCTATACAACATATCATGCGTCATGTCAAATTATCATACATGTATGCAATATATATAATGGCATGCTCGATTACAGTCATACATATCATAAGGGCATAATAGTCATCCTACCCCATATTCTATTAGTTTGGGGTCTAAGTATACTTACCGACCCAACAATAGGTTCACAGTTGTCTTGGGCGACATATGCAACCTTAACAGTCAAACAAAGAGAATGGACCTAAGGCCTATAATACGGCCCAAGTGGGCCCACACGCCCGTGTGGCCCACAAAGCCCAGACATGACCTTGGCTGCGTGGATTGTAATATCCTGAATTAGGGCCTAACGGAATAGTGGTTTTGTGACCACAAATCTGAGATAAAAATAATTATTTTATAATTATTTTGATGTTTATGATATGATTGCATGATTGTGTGAAAATTTCGTGATGAAATCCTATCCTAAAGTGCTTAAATTGAAATTAGGGACTAAATCGAATAATTTGCAAAACTTGCATTCTAGGAGTTTTTAGTATGAAATTGTTTTGGAATATTAATGAGGAGGTCTTAAATAGCAATTTGACCAATTTCTAAGTCTATGGACAAAAATTGGACATGAATGGAATTTTTGGAAAGTTTAGTAGTAAGGGCATTTTGGTCATTTAGTTATTAAAATGAATTAAAAACAAAATTAAAAGCCAATTTTTGTCCATCTTCTTCATTAGGCCGAAATTTCAAGGGTTCTCCATATTTAGGGTTTGTTTCAAGCTTCCAAGCTCCATAGTAAGTGATTCCAAGCCCCGTTTTTAATGTTCTTTACGTTTTTGGAATCCCGGTAGCTCGATTAAGCTTATGCTAGCAATAATTCAACCTAGGGTTCATATTTGGAAAAATACCCATAGGTGAAATTTGTTTATTTTGGTGTTTTATGATAGAATATGAGGTTTTAAATTATGTTAGACAACTTGTACTACTCGGTTTTAAGCGAAAACGAGTAAAAGGGCTTAATCGGTAAAAATACCTAATAGTCATAAGTACATGTTAGAGTGTGAATTTGATGTTGCCATAGAAAGGAAAAATGATCAGCATGTCATAAAACATAAGAATAAGGGATGAAGTTTAATTCTCGAACCTAGGGGCAAAAGCGTAATTATGTAAAAGTTTAGGGCAAAAATGTAATTTTTCCAAAGTTCGATATAAATGCTGTTTTGATGAATGTATGTATTAAACAAGATTAATTTGGCATTATAGATCAAGAGAAGCGAGATTCAAGTCGCGATCGAGGGAAAAACAAAGTTTACGAAGAATAGGCTCGATTGCTAATAATTTTGTACTGAGGTAAGTTCATGTGTAAATGTAGTAACATAATTATCATTTTAAGCAATTTAATGTTGTTTATATGATATGATGCTGATTATTATCATGAAATATTATGCTTTGTGGTTATTGTTGAATAATATGTAATTATGTGAATTACTTGATGAGTATGAACTATCACCAAAGTATCGGTTTCAATATTCCGTGGAAGACGGTAAAGATGTGTGATCGAGGAAAACGCCCGTTTGAACCTTGGGAATAGATTAGAATACAAGTGACATGTCACTAGGATATTTGAGTTCCGAACTCGTTGAGTTGAGTCCGAGTTCGTGAGATGTAACTAGGCATCCGAGCTCGTTGAGTTGAGTCCGAGTTCACTTATGGATGCGAACGCCCGAGTTCGTCGAGTTGAGTCCGAGTTCACTTATGGGTGGGTTACATGGTAGCTTGGCTACATAAGTTCCGCAGGCTATTGAGTTTGTCTAGTTGTGGGTATGGCTCTTATGTTCATGAGATCCGCGTATTCGAATTATATTCTGATGTGTTCAACGGGTGAATCTTACATGAATAAGAAGGCCTAAAACGAAGGTGACATGTTGGTAAGTGTGGTAAATGAGAAAATTTGACAGGTATGTGCTTAACCCTCAGGTTGAAAACTTGGTATGATGAAATCGTAGAAAGATATTAAATGTAAATGAAACATGAATGTCATGGTGTTGTTTATGCAAATGATGTTTTATGTGAGATTGTGTGATTATGTTACTTGCTATTTGCATGTGAACTTACAAGCATTTGTGCTTACTCCCTCCTTTTCTTTCATTGTAGTTTTGACAAGCCGACTTGAGAATCAGGATAGGTCGAAGACTCGTTCACACTATCCGAAGGCTTAAATTGGTAAAATGGCTTGTGTATTTTGAATGTGGCATGTATGGCAAAACACTCACTTTGTGTAATTGATCTTATGATATGGATATGGTTTGGTAAGAAAAGAGTTTGTAAATGATTAGCCATTGGAATGGCCAATCTAAGTCATATTTGATGTTATGTATGTTTAAAATGCTATTTAGTCCATGAAAATCCTTAGTAAAGTGAAATTTGCCATAAAACAGAATCGACAAGAGAGTGATGTAAATTTGAAAAATCACTAAAAATAGTATAAATGGAATTAAATGATGAGTAAGTTATGAAATTGAAGCTTAATGAGTCTATTTTCATATGGATTGAACAAAACAGGTATATAAATTATATTTTATGAGATATTTGAATTTTGTGAAACAGGGCCAGAGTGATTTCTGGATCCCCTATTCTGACTTTAAAAATTCATCATAAATTTTAAAAAAATAATTAGAAGTCATGATTTATATGTACAGATTTATTATTGAGTCTAGTTTTAATAGAAACAAACTTCATAGTCATTGAAATTATGTATAGAGAGATTTCTGATTCGTAATATATAGAGGTCAGAGCAGTCAAACCCTGAAACATGGGAGATTTTAACTAATAAACTGTACTAATTGGCTTCATCAAAAATTCTAGAAAAAAATTATCAAATATATATTTGGTTCTAGTTTTAGGGAAAATTTACGGAATTTTATTTCGAGTTTCGTAACTCGAGATATGAATTTTTAAGCGACTGTGACGCAGATTGCTAGCTTTACTGGAAATTTTAAAAATAAATTGTTTAAGCTGTTTAAGTAATGAATTAAGTCTGTTAACACCTCGTGTTCGACTCCGGCGACGGTCTCGGGTACGGGGCATTAAATTTGGTGGGATCAGAGCAGGTTTAGTCTATTCTCGGACTAATGTGTTGTATGTACGGGTTTTGCTATACATGCCATATATATATTGTGATAGTGTGACGACTTCTGACCTTTTAAATGATTTTTTTATAGTAAATAGATCCCGATCCAGTTACGGCTGATGATGTAGAGAGTAATGCACCAGCTCCGGCTGAAGGGCGGTGCCAACTAAAAATCCACCTCCTACTGTTGGTCAAGGAGGAGGAGAAGGGCTCGAAGCCTTTCTCCGGATGATGAGTGCACGGTATCTTGAGTTCGTCGCATCTAACTGAATGCACAACCTCCCCACCTCTCCCGATTCCTCAACCTGTACCCCGATGCACGAAGGTGTAGATCGATAAAATTTCACGAACTCCGGTTGATGAATCCGTAAACAAGGGCCAAGAATTCAGGCAAATATTGATGATGATGCCGAGAAAGCGAGTTTTGGCTCGAGAATTCTATTCGAGTATTTGATGAATTGTCTTGTACACGAGGAATGCTTGAAATGTGCTATATCATTGTTGAGGATTCACTTATCATTGGTGGAAGACATTGTTTTCAGTAGTATCGAAAGAGAAAGTAACTTGGGAGTTCTTTCTAGAAGAATTTTGGAAGAAATATATCAGTGAAAGATTTATTGATTAGAAGTGTAAATAGTTTCTTGAATTAAAGCAGGGGAACATGACAGTTACTGAAAACGAAAGGGAGTTTGTCAGGTTGAGTAAGTATGCTAGAGAATATATTCCTACAGAAGCTAAAATGTGCAGACGATTTGAAGATGGACTCAATGAAGACATAAAAGTATTTGTTGGGATTCTTTAATTAAAAGAAATGGTAGTGCTGGTTGATCGAGCTTGCAAGGCTGAAGAACTACTTAAAGAGAAGAAAAAGGTAGAGGCTGAGACTAGAAATTGGAAGAAAAGACCAACGAGCAGTTCATTCTCACAGCAATCCAGAAAATCTAGAAATATGAATCCTCGTTCACAGGTTTCGGCTAGACAATCATATGAAAATTCTAAGAAGCAAAATATGGGTCCTAAATCTCAGACTACTTCTGGGGCTAGTGTGGGAAATACGAGATTTGTTAAGCTCGAGTGCCGGTGTGTGGCGTAAATCATTTTGGCCCATGTAGAGTGAATGAATGTTTTGGTGTGGTTCTTGGATCATTTTATTAGAGACTGGCCAGAGAGAGCTGAGAAAGAAAATTTTCAGAATGTAAAAGCTAGTGGTGCAGACCCGAGGGAAAGATATTTGAGAAAAGCTAGAAATGAAGCAAGCAGCAAAAATGTAGCCAGAGATTCAGCAGCTAAATCTGAAGCAAGGGCTCCAGCTAGAACTTATGCTATAAAGGCGCATGAAGATGCTTCATCACCCGATGTGATTACTGGTATATTTTCTCTTTATGATGTTAATGTTATTGCTTTGATTGATCCCGGTTCTACTCATTCATATGTATGCATGAAACTGGTGTCTAGTATGACTATACCTGTTGAGAACACAGAATTTATGATTAGAGTGTCGAATCCGTTAGACAAATGTGTGATAGTTGATAAAGTATGCAAGAAATGCCCTTTAATGATTCAGGGTCATTACTTTTCGGCCGACTTGATGTTGTTTCCGTTTGATGAATTTGATGTTATTTTGGGTATGGATTGGTTCACATTGCATGATGCTATAATAAATTGCAAAGAAAAGGTTATAGAATTAAAGTATGAAAGTGGTGAAATTCTGCGGGTTGAACCAGACAAATCAGAGGCATTATCTAGTATGATTTCTTCGATGTCGGCTCAGAGATATTTGAGAAAGGGTTATGAAGCTTATTTGGTGTATGTAATTAATACAAAAGAAGTTGAAAAGAAAGTTGAATCAGTGCCGGTTGTGTGCGAATTTGCGAACGTATTTCCAGAAGAATTGCCGGGTTTGCCTCCAGTCAGGGAAGTAGAATTTGGTATTGATTTGATACCGGGAACAACTCTGATCTCGATTACTCCATATAGAATGACACCAGCAGAGTTGAAAGAATTAAAGTCACAGTTGCAAGAGTTAACTGATAAAGGCTTTGTGAGACCGAGTTTTTCACCTTGGGGTGCTCCCGTGTTATTTGTGAAAAAGAAGGATGGTTCGATGAGATTGTGTGTTGACTATGGGCAGTTAAACAAGGTGACAATCAAAAAAAAGTATCCATTGCCAAGGATTGATGATTTGTTTGATCAGCTAAAAGGAGTGACATGGTTTTCAAAGATTGACTTGAGATCTGAGTATTACCAGCTGCGAGTAAAAGAGTTGGATGTGCCTAAAACTGCTTTTAGAACAAGGTACGGTCATTATGAATTTTTAGTTATGCCGTTCGGGTTGACAAATGCTCCTGCTGTGTTTATAAATTTAATGAATCGCATATTTCGGCCATACTTGGACAAATTTGTTGTGGTGTTTATAGATGATATTTTAATTTATTCAAAAGATGAAACAGAGCATGCTGAGCATTTGAGGATAGTTTTGCAAACTTTGAAAGATAAGCAGCTGTATGATAAGTTTAGTAAAAGTGAATTTTGGCTCCGGGAAGTTGGAGTTTTGGGTCATATTGTTTTAGGTGATGGTATACGGGTTGATCCTAGTAAGATTTCAGCCATTGTTGATTGGGAACCACCGAAAAATGTAACCGAGGTTAGAAGTTTCTTGGGGCTAGCTAGGTATTATCTGCGGTTTGTAAATGGATTTTCTATAATTGCTGCTCCTATGACTAGACTACTCCGAAAGAATGTTAAATTTGAATGGACGGAAGAATGTCAACAGAGTTTTGAAGAATTGAAAAAGTTATTAATTGAAGTACCGGTGTTGGTACAACCCGAATCAGGTAAAGAATTTGTGGTGTATAGTAATGCTTCTCGAAATGGCTTAGGATGTGTACTTATGCAAGAAGGAAAAGTGGTGGCTTATGCTTCGAGGCAGTTAAAATCTCACAAAAGAAATTATCCGACTCATGATTTGAAATTGGTCGCTATAGTGTTTGCTTTGAAGATTTGGCGACATTATTTGTATCTTTGAAAAGTCTTGAGTATATATGACGACCACAAAAGTCTTAAGTACATGATGTCACAAAAGACTTGAATTTGAGACAGCGAAGATGGTTGGAGTTATTGAAATATTACGAGCTTGTTATTGATTACCATATGGGAAAAGCGAATGTGGTTGCTGATGCTTTAAGCAGAAAATTGCTATTTGGTTTGAGAACTATGAACACTCGGTTAAAGATATCAAATGATGGTTCGATTCTAGCGAGTTAAGAGCAAGACCGATGTTTTACAAGAGATTTTGAAGTTCGAAAGATGATCAAGATTTGTAAGCCAAGAGAAAGCAAAGTGTGAAGTTTATACAAGATCGATTTTGAATTGGATCGATGGTTGCTTGATGTTTAAAAATTGGATTTGTGTATCGAAAAATAATGAGTTGATTCAATAGATTTTGCATGAAGCACATAATGGTTGTTTGGCAGTTCATCCGGGCAGTACGAAAATGTATAATGACTTGAAGAAAATGTACTGGTGGAGTGGAATGAAAAGAGATATTTTCGAGTTTGTATCAAAGTGCTTAGTTTGTCAACAAGTGAAAGCTGAACACCAAGTACCTTCGGGATCACTCCAGCGTATCATGGTTCCTGAATGAAAATGGGATCGGATTACTATGGATTTATATCAGGGTTGCCGTTAACTCCGGGGAAGAAAAATGCCATCTAGGTAATAGTTGATAGACTGACTAAATTGGCCCATTTTATTATGGTACGTACGGATTATTCTCTTAATAAGTTGGCTGAATTGTATATCCGTGAGATTGTTAGACTTCATGGAATACCTTTGTCAATCATTTCGGATAGAGATCCGAGATTTACTTCACGGGTTTGGCAAAAGTTGCAAGAGGCATTAGGTACAAAGTTAAATTTCAGTACTGCCTTTCATCCACAAACTGATGGACAATCAGAGAGAGTAATTCAGATTCTTGAAGACATGCTCAGATGTTGCGTATTGGAATTTCAAGGTACTTGGGAAAGGTACTTACTGTTGGTAGAATTTGCTTATAATAATAGTTATCAGACGAGTTTGAAGATGGCACCTTATGAAGCATTGTATGGTCGTCAATGTCAAACGCCATTGTATTGGACTGAACTCAAGGAAAATCAGATTTATGGAGTTGATCTAATAAAAGAAACCGAAGAAAAGGTGAAAGCGATTCGAGATTGTTTGAAAGCTGCTTCAGATAGACAGAAATCTTATGCGGATTTGAAATGAAGGGAAATTGAGTTTCAAGTTGGTGATAAGGTATTTTTGAAAGTGTCTCCATGGAAGAAAGTCCTTAGATTTGGACAGAAGGGCAAGTTATGTCCGCGTTTTATTGGACCATATGAAATAATTGAAAAAGTTGGACCGGTAGCATATCGGCTAGCATTACCACCTGAATTAGAGAAGATTCATGATGTGTTCCACGTATCTATGTTACGTCGGTATCGTTCGGATCCTTCACATATAATTTCACCGACAGAAATTGAACTACGACCGGATATGACTTACGAAGAAGAACCGATTAAGATTTTAGCTCGAGAAGTCAAACAATTAAGAAATAAAAGTGTCGCTCTCGTGAAAGTATTGTGGCAAAAGCACAGGGTAGAAGAGACTACATGGGAACCTGAAGAAACTATGAGAAACCAACACCCACACCTGTTTACCGGTAAGATTTTCGAGGACGAAAATTCTTAAAGGGGGGAGAGTTGTAATATCCTGAATTAGGGCCTAATAGAATAGTGGTTTTGTGACCACAAATCTGAGATAGAAATAATTATTTTATAATTATTTTGATGTTTATGATATGATTGCATGATTGTGTGAAAATTTCGTGATGAAATCCTATGCCTAAAGTGCTTAAATTGAAATTAGGGACTAAATCGAATAATTTGCAAAACTTGCATTCTAGGAGTTTTTAGTATGAAATTGTTTTGGAATATTAATGAGGAGGTCTTAAATAGCAATTTGACCAATTTCTAAGTCTATGGACAAAAATTGGACATGAATGGAATTTTTGGAAAGTTTAGTAGTAAGGGCATTTTGGTCATTTAGTTATTAAAATGAATTAAAAACAAAATTAAAAGCCAATTTTTGTCCATCTTCTTCATTAGGCCAAAATTTCAAGGGTTCTCCATAGTTAGGGTTTGTTTCAAGCTTCCAAGCTCCATAGTAAGTGATTCCAAGCCCCGTTTTTAATGTTCTTTACGTTTTTGGAATCCCGGTAGCTCGATTAAGCTTATACTAGCAATAATTCAACCTAGGGTTCATATTTGGAAAAATACCCATAGGTGAAATTTTTTTATTTTGGTGTTTTATGATAGAATATGAGGTTTTAAATTATGTTAGACAACTTGTACTACTCGGTTTTAAGCGAAAACGAGTAAAAGGGCTTAATCGGTAAAAATACCTAATAGTCATAAGTACATGTTAGAGTGTGAATTTGATGTTGCCATAGAAGGGCAAAATGATCAGCATGTCATAAAACATAAGAATAAGGGATGAAGTTTAATTCTCGAACCTAGGGGCAAAAGCGTAATTACGTAAAAGTTTAGGGGCAAAAATGTAATTTTTCCAAAGTTCGTATTAAATGCTGTTTTGATGAATGTATGTATTAAACAAGATTAATTTGGCATTATAGATCAAGAGAAACGAGATTCAAGTCGCGATCGAGGGAAAAACAAAGTTTACGAAGAATAGGCTCGATTGCTAATAATTTTGTACCGAGGTAAGTTCATGTGTAAATGTAGTAACATAATTATCATTTTAAGCAATTTAATGTTGTTTATATGATATGATGCTGATTATTATCATGAAATATTATGCTTTGTGGTTATTGTTGAATAATATGTAATTATGTGAATTACTTGATGAGTATGAACTATCACCAAAGTATCGGTTTCAATATTCCGTGGAAGACGGTAAAGATGTGTGATCGAGGAAAACGCCCGTTTGAACCTTGGGAATAGATTAGAATACAAGTGACATGTCACTAGGATATTTGAGTTCCGAACTCGTTGAGTTGAGTCCGAGTTCGTGAGATGTAACTAGGCATCCGA
Organism: Gossypium arboreum; assembly: GCF_025698485.1. Classification (NCBI taxonomy): domain Eukaryota; kingdom Viridiplantae; phylum Streptophyta; class Magnoliopsida; order Malvales; family Malvaceae; genus Gossypium; species Gossypium arboreum. The sequence continues at coordinate 88,279,827 of NC_069077.1, forward strand.
GCTCGTTGAGTTGAGTCCGAGTTCACTTATGGATGCGAACGCCCGAGTTCATCGAGTTGAGTCCGAGTTCACTTATGGGTGGGTTACATGGTAGCTTGGCTACATAAGTTCCGCAGGCTATTGAGTTTGTCTAGCTGTGGGTATGGCTCTTATGTTCATGAGATCCGCGTATTCGAATTATATTCCGATGTGTTCAACGGGTGAATCTTACATGAATAAGAAGGCCTAAAACGAAGGTGACATGTTGGTAAGTGTGGTAAATGAGAAAATTTGACAGGTATGTGCTTAACCCTCAGGTTGAAAACTTGGTATGATGAAATCGTAGAAAGATATTAAATGTAAATGAAACATGAATGTCATGGTTTTGTTTATGCAAATGATGTTTTATGTGAGATTGTGTGATTATGTTACCTTCTATTTGCATGTGAACTTACAAGCATTTGTGCTTACTCCCTCCTTTTCTTTCATTGTAGTTTTGACAAGCCGACTTGAGAATCAGGATAGGTCGAAGACTCGTTCACACTATCCGAAGGCTTAAATTGGTAAAATGGCTTGTGTATTTTGAATGTGGCATGTATGGCAAAACACTCACTTTGTGTAATTGATCTTATGATATGGATATGGTTTGGTAAGAAAAGAGTTTGTAAATGATTAGCCATTGGAATGGCCAATCTAAGTCATATTTGATGTTATGTATGTTTAAAATGCTATTTAGTCCATGAAAATCCTTAGTAAAGTGAAATTTACCATAAAACAGAATCTGACAGCAGCAGTGATGTAAATTTGAAAAATAACTAAAAATAGTATAAATGGAGTTAAATGATGAGTAAGTTATGAAATTGAAGCTTAATGAGTCTATTTTCATATGGATTGAACAAAACAGGTATATAAATTATATTTTATGAGATATTTGAATTTTGTGAAACAGGGCCAGAGTGATTTCTGGATCCCCTATTCTGACTTTAAAAATTCATCATAAATTTTAAAAAAATAATTAGAAGTCATGATTTATATGTACAGATTTCATATTGAGTCTAGTTTTAATAGAAACAAACTTCATAGTCATTCAAATTATGTATAGAGAGATATCTAATTCGTAATATATAGAGGTCAGAGCAGTCAAACCCTGAAACATGGGAGATTTTAACTAATAAACTGTACTAATTGGCTCCGTCAAAAATTCTAGAAAAAAATTAGTAAATATATATATGGTTCTAGTTTTAGGGAAAATTTACGGAATTTTATTTCGAGTTTCGTGACTCGAGATATGAATTTTTAAGCGACTGTGACGCAGATTGCTAGCTTTCTTGGAAATCTTAAAATAAATTGTTTGAAATTTGTTTAAGTAATGAATTAAGTCATTAACACCTCGTGTTCGACTCGTGACAGTCTCAAGTACAGGCGTTAAATTTGGTGGGATCAGAGCAGGTTTAGTCGATTCTCGGACTAATGTGTTGTATGTACGGGTTTTGCTATACATGCCATATATATATTGTGATAGTGTGACGACTTCTGACCTTTTAAATGATTTTTTTATAGTAAATAAATCCCGATCCGATTCTACCGATAATGTAGAGAGTAATGCACCAGCTCCGCTGAAGGGCGGTGCCAACTAAAATCCACCTCCTCTTGTTGGTCAAGGAGGAGGAGAAGGGCTCGAAGCCTTTCTCCGGATGATGAGTGCACAGTATCTTGAGTTCGTTCGTGACGAATGAATGCACAACCTCCCCACCTCCCCGATTCCTCAACCTGTACCCCGATGCCTCAAGGTGTAGATCGATAAAATTTCACGAACTCCAGTTGATGTAATCCGTAAACAAGGGGCTGAAGAATTCAGGGCAAATATTGATGATGATGCCGAGAAAGCAGAGTTTTGGCTCGAGAATTCTATTCGAGTATTTGATGAATTGTCTTGTACACCTGAGGAATGCTTGAAATATGCTATATCATTGTTGAGGGATTCAGCTTATCATTGGTGGAAGACATTGATTTCAGTAGTATCGAAAGAGAAAGTAACTTGGGAGTTCTTTCTAGAAGAATTTCGGAAGAAATATATCAGTGAAAGATTTATTGATTAGAAGTGTAAAGAGTTTCTTGAATTAAAGCAGGGGAACATGACAGTTACTGAAGACAAAAGGGAGTTTGTCAGGTTGTGTAAGTATGCTAGAGAATATATTCCTACAGAAGCTAAAATGTGCAGACGATTTGAAGATGGACTCAATGAAGACATAAAAGTATTTGTTGGGATTCTTTAATTAAAAGAAATGGTAGTGTTGGTTGATCGAGCTTGCAAGGCTGAAGAACTACTTAAAGAGAAGAAAAAGGTAGAGGCTGAGACTAGAAATTGGAAGAAAAGACCAACGAGCAGTTCATTCTCACAGCAATCCAGAAAATCTAGAAATATGAATCCTCGTTCACAGGTTTCGGCTAGACAATCATATGGAAATTCTAAGAAGCAAAATGTGGGTCCTAAATCTCAGACTACTTCTGGGGCTAGTGTGGGAAATACGAGATTTGTTAAGCCTGAGTGCCAGCGGTGTGGCAAAAATCATTTTGGCCCATGTAGAGTGAATGAATGTTTTCGGTGTGGTTCTCCGGATCATTTTATTAGAGACTGGCCAGAGAGAGCTGAGAAAGAAAATTTTCAGAATGTAAAAGCTAGTGGTGCAGACCCGAGGGGAAGATATTCGAGAAAAGCTAGAAATGAAGCAAGCAGCAAAAATGTAGCAAGAGATTCAGCAGCTAAATCTGAAGCAAGGGCTCCAGCTAGAACTTATGCTATAAAGGCGCATGAAGATGCTTCATCACCCGATGTGATTACTGGTATATTTTCTCTTTATGATGTTAATGTTATTGCTTTGATTGATCCCGGTTCTACTCATTCATATGTATGCATGAAACTGGTGTCTAGTATGAATATACCTGTTGAGAACACAGAATTTATGATTAGAGTGTCGAATCCGTTAGACAAATGTTTGATAGTTGATAAAATATGCAAGAAATGCCCTTTAATGATTCGGGGTCATTACTTTTCGGCCGACTTGATGTTGTTTCCGTTTGATGAATTTGATGTTATTTTGGGTATGGATTGGTTGACATTGCATGATGCTATAATAAATTGCAAAGAAAAGGTTATAGAATTAAAGTATGAAAGTGGTGAAATTCTGCGGGTTGAACCAGACAAATCAGAGGCATTATCTAGTATGATTTCTTCGATGTCGGCTCAGAGATATTTGAGAAAGGGTTATGAAGCTTATTTGGTGTATGTAATTAATACAAAAGAAGTTGAAAAGAAAGTTGAATCAGTGCCGGTTGTGTGCGAATTTGCGGACGTATTTCCAGAAGAATTGCCGGGTTTGCCTCCAGTCAGGGAAGTAGAATTTGGTATTGATTTGATACCGGGAACAACTCTGATCTCGATTACTCCATATAGAATGACACCAGCAGAGTTGAAAGAATTAAAGTCACAGTTGCAAGAGTTAACTGATAAAGGCTTTGTGAGACCGAGTTTTTCACCTTGGGGTGCTCCCGTGTTATTTGTAAAAAAGAAGGATGGTTCTATGAGATTGTGTGTTGACTATGGGCAGTTAAACAAGGTGACAATAAAAAAAAATTATCCGTTGCCAAGGATTGATGATTTGTTTGATCAGCTAAAAGGAGTGACATGGTTTTCAAAGATTGACTTGAGATCTGAGTATTACCAGCTGCGAGTAAAAGAGTTGGATGTGCCTAAAACTGCTTTTAGAACAAGGTACGGTCATTATGAATTTTTAGTTATGCCGTTCGGGTTGACAAATGCTCCTGCTGTGTTTATAAATTTAATGAATCGTATATTTCGGCCATACTTGGACAAATTTGTTGTGGTGTTTATAGATGATATTTTAATTTATTCAAAAGATGAGACAGAGCATGCTGAGCATTTGAGGATAGTTTTGCAAACTTTGAAAGATAAGCAGCTGTATGATAAGTTTAGTAAAAGTGAATTTTGGCTCCGGGAAGTTGGATTTTTGGGTCATATTGTTTCAGGTGATGGTATACGGGTTGATCCTAGTAAGATTTTAGCCATTGTTGATTGGGAACCACCGAAAAATGTAACCGAGGTTAGAAGTTTCTTGGGGCTAGCTAGGTATTATCTGCGGTTTGTAAATGGATTTTCTATAATTGCTGCTCCTATGACTAGACTACTCCGAAAGAATGTTAAATTTGAATGGACGGAAGAATGTCAACAGAGTTTTGAAGAATTGAAAAAGTTATTAATTGAAGTACCAGTGTTGGTACAACCCGAATCAGGTAAAGAATTTGTGGTGTATAGTAATGCTTCTCGAAATGGCTTAGGATGTGTACTTATGCAAGAAGGAAAAGTGGTGGCTTATGCTTCGAGGCAGTTAAAATCTCACAAAAGAAATTATCCGACTCATGATTTGAAATTGGCTGCTATAGTGTTTGCTTTGAAGATTTGGCGACATTATTTGTATGCTGAAAAGTGCTGAGTATATACTGACCACAAAAGTCTTAAGTACATGATGTCACAAAAAGACTTGAATTTGAGACAGCGAAGATGGTTGGAGTTATTGAAATATTACGAGCTTGTTATTGATTACCATCTGGGAAAAGCGAATGTGGTTGCTGATGCTTTAAGCAGAAAATTGCTATTTGGTTTGAGAACTATGAACACTCGGTTAAAGATATCAAATGATGGTTCGATTCTAGCAGAGTTAAGAGCAAGACCGATGTTTTTACAAGAGATTTTTGAAGTTCAGAAAGATGATCAAGATTTGTAAGCCAAGAGAAAGCAGTGTGAAGTTTATACAAGATCAGATTTCAGAATTGGATCTGATGGTTGCTTGATGTTTAAAAATTGGATTTGTGTATCGAAAAATAATGAGTTGATTCAATAGATTTTGCATGAAGCACATAATGGTTGTTTGGCAGTTCATCCGGGCAGTACGAAAATGTATAATGACTTGAAGAAAATGTACTGGTGGAGTGGAATGAAAAGAGATATTTTCGAGTTTGTATCAAAGTGCTTAGTTTGTCAACAAGTGAAAGCTGAACACCAAGTACCTTCGGGATCACTCCAGCGTATCATGGTTCCTGAATGAAAATGGGATCGGATTACTATGGATTTTATATCAGGGTTGCCGTTAACTCCGGGGAAGAAAAATGCCATCTAGGTAATAGTTGATAGACTGACTAAATTGGCTCATTTTATTATGGTACGTACGGATTATTCTCTTAATAAGTTGGCTGAATTGTATATCCGTGAGATTGTTAGACTTCATGGAATACCTTTGTCAATCATTTCGGATATAGATCCGAGATTTACTTCACGGTTTTGGCAAAAGTTGCAAGAGGCATTAGGTACAAAGTTAAATTTCAGTACTGCCTTTCATCCACAAACTGATGGACAATCAGAGAGAGTAATTCAGATTCGTGAAGACATGCTCAGATGTTGCGTATTGGAATTTCAAGGTACTTGGGAAAGGTACTTACCGTTGGTAGAATTTGCTTATAATAATAGTTATCAGACGAGTTTGAAGATGGCACCTTATGAAGCATTGTATGGTTGTCAATGTCAGACGCCATTGTATTGGACTAAACTCAAGGAAAATCAGATTTATGGAGTTGATCTAATAAAAGAAACCGAAGAAAAGGTGAAAGCGATTCGAGATTGTTTGAAAGTCGCTTGAGATAGATGAAATCTTATCTGGATTTGAAATGAAGGAAATTGAGTTTCAAGTTGGTGATAAGGTATTTTTGAAAGTGTCTCCATGGAAGAAAGTCCTTAGATTTGGACGGAAGGGCAAGTTAAGTCCGCGTTTTATTGGACCATATGAAATAATTGAAAAAGTTGGACCGGTAGCATATCGGCTAGCATTACCACCTGAATTAGAGAAGATTCATGATGTGTTCCACGTATCTATGTTACGTCGGTATCGTTCGGATCCTTCACATATAATTTCACCGACAGAAATTGAACTACGACCAGATATGACTTACGAAGAAGAACCGATTAAGATTTTAGCTCGAGAAGTCAAACAATTAAGAAATAAAAGTGTCGCTCTCGTGAAAGTATTGTGGCAAAAGCACATGGTAGAAGAGACTACATGGGAACCTAAAGAAACTATGAGAAACCAATACCCACACCTGTTTACCGGTAAGATTTTCGAGGACAAAAATTCTTAAAGGGGGGGAGAGTTGTAATATCCTGAATTAGGGCCTAATCGGAATAGTGGTTTTGTGACCACAAATCTGAGATAGAAATAATTACTTTATAATTATTTTGATGTTTATGATATGATTGCATGATTGTGTGAAAATTTCGTGATGAAATCCTATGCCTAAAGTGCTTAAATTGAAATTAGGGACTAAATCGAATAATTTGCAAAACTTGCATTCTAGGAGTTTTTAGTATGAAATTGTTTTGGAATATTAATGAGGAGGTCTTAAATAGAAATTTGACCAATTTCTAAGTCTATGGACAAAATTGGACATGAATGGAATTTTGGAAAGTTTAGTAGTAAGGGCATTTTGGTCATTTAGTTATTAAAATGAATTAAAAACAAAATTAAAAGCCAATTTTTGTCCATCTTCTTCATTAGGCCAAAATTTCAAGGGTTCTCCATAGTTAGGGTTTGTTTCAAGCTTCCAAGCTCCATAGTAAGTGATTCCAAGCCCCGTTTTTAATGTTCTTTACGTTTTGGAATCCCTTAGCTCGATTAAGCTTATACTAGCAATAATTCAACCTAGGGTTCATATTTGGAAAAATACCCATAGGTGAAATTTTTTTATTTTGGTGTTTTATGATAGAATATGAGGTTTTAAATTATGTTAGACAACTTGTACTACTCGGTTTTAAGCGAAAACGAGTAAAAGGGCTTAATCGGTAAAAATACCTAATAGTCATAAGTACATGTTAGAGTGTGAATTTGATGTTGCCATAGAAGGGCAAAATGATCAGCATGTCATAAAACATAAGAATAAGGGATGAAGTTTAATTCTCGAACCTAGGGGCAAAAGCGTAATTATGTAAAAGTTTAGGGGCAAAAATGTAATTTTTCCAAAGTTCGTATTAAATGCTGTTTTGATGAATGTATGTATTAAACAAGATTAATTTGGCATTATAGATCAAGAGAAACGAGATTCAAGTCGCGATCGAGGGAAAAACAAAGTTTACGAAGAATAGGCTCGATTGCTAATAATTTTGTACCGAGGTAAGTTCATGTGTAAATGTAGTAACATAATTATCATTTTAAGCAATTTAATGTTGTTTATATGATATGATGCTGATTATTATCATGAAATATTATGCTTTGTGGTTATTGTTGAATAATATGTAATTATGTGAATTACTTGATGAGTATGAACTGTGACAGCCCAAAATTGACCCTAGTCGGGATGTGGTTTCGGGACCACAAAATCGAGGCATAAAAATAATTTAAAATTTATTTTGATGCCTATGATATGTGTTAATTTGTGTGTGGCATTTTTGATGATTCGATTTAGTGTTATAAAGGTGAATTTCACTAGAAAGGACCTAGTAGTAAACTTTGAAAGTGTGATGGGGAAATGTGTGATGACTTGTTGATAATGCATGCAAAAATAAGGGATTTGCATGCCAAATTTCCCCCCCCCCCCAACATGTAGTGGCCGGCCATGACAAGGGTGTATGGGTTAAACATGTCATGAAACATGTTTTGTTGATGCATTAGGGAGAAATGATAAAATAAAGAGTATGGGTAAGTAAAGAATGAAAAAAAAAAGTGTGTGAGTGTGGTAACTTCTCCCCATTGCCGTGAGTTGTAGAGGAGGAAAGGAAAAAAATTTTGTTCATCCATTTTTCTCTTCTTTGGCCGAAAATACTAAGGAAAAAGGAAGGATTTTTGCTTCATGCTTGGTTTAGAAGAGAACTAGAAGGAGATTCGGCTATAATTGCATCAAGATTAAGGTATGTTTGAGGTTGTGTCATGAGGTTCATGCTTGTTTTGGTTGCTAACTTGATGTGCATGTTAGCCATGGTTCAAATCCTTGTTATGCCATGAAAATGGTATTTGGCCAAGGTTGATATTGTGTTAAAGCCATTGCATGCTAAATGTGAAGCTTGTTGATGATGCATGTAATGATGGATTGACTACTCTTGAAATTTCTTTTAGTATTCTTGAGTAGGACATTGAATTCTTTGTTTAACCATGACCAAAGTTAAAAGGGTATGGTTGTGATGTATTCGCCATGGTGCATTCATGAGCATGATTTATGCTTGTTACTTGATTGGTAAAATTTGTGTTTGGATGGGTATGAACCCCTTGAGATTGACCATGCACCTATATGTATATATATGTTTGCACATGATGTGTTGGAATGACATATATACTACCTCAAAGTATGTATTTTCATGTGATTGTGTTTTGATTATGAAGCAAATGATAGATGTGTATTGAGCTACAATATGTAAAGCATTAGCTAGTAAAATGTGTGCCATGCATGTGTGGTATTAAACATGTAATTGGCCTCAACATCAACATGCATAATCGGCCCATGAATGAGTACCTAAGAGGTTGTGTTGTTTGGCCATGAGTAAGCATGTTGAAGGCTTTGTGTGTTGAGTCGATTCATGAATTCCGTACTTATGTGACTTTAATGTCTAGTGAATATATGTGGGCTAAGTGCCTTGAGTTCCTCTTTTTGATACTCAAATGATTGAATCAATTTATTTGCTAAATTAAGCTCAAGAGCAAAGAGGGACCAAATCCGATAAAGGGAAGGAAAAAGTAGTCGAATAGCCATCGGAATCATTCGACAACATCCGAGGTAAGTTTTCGAGTATCGAAACTTAGATTTTGATTCGATTGAACAAAGTAATAAGCAATCGAAATTGTGCCCTTGTATGTGGCCATTGAGCCGAAATGATATTCTTGATTAAGTAAATTGTGCATAAAAGTTTGATTGAAATTGAAACAAAGATGTGTATGAATGTGCGAATTGTGATATCCGGGCTAAGCCCGAAGGCAATTGTGCAAGTTGTGATATCCGGGCTAAGCCCGAAGGCAATGGTGCGAGATCCGGGCTAAGCCCGAAGGCAATTGTGCGAGTTGTGATACCCGGGTTAAGTCCCGAAGGCCTTTGTGCGGGTTACCATAACGGGCTATGTCCCAAAGGCGTTTGAACGAGTAGCTATATCCGGTTAAACTCCGAAGGTATGTGATTTGAGAACTTTGAACTTGCTGTAAAAATTTTCAGTTATTACGCTTATGAAATTCCCAACAACGAGTGCGTTTGGTGTGCTTTGCACACTATGAGTAAGTGTATATGAGTATTCGCTCAAATGATAAATGAGCTATCGGCCTTGACTAAGCCGTTATTTGTGTATGAATACAAGAGTTGGGATTGTGAAGTAAGCATGTCTTTGAGAAATTGTGCATATGAATTATTGTTTAGCTACTTGAATGCTATGCTTAGGTTGTGTGTATATTATGGCTCGAAACTTACTAAGCATAAATTGCTTACTCCGTTTCTTTGTTTCTCTGTTTATAGATTTTGCTCGTTAGCGATCGGATTCGGGATCATAGAAGTTGAAGTCAACCACACTATCAAAGCCCTTTTGGTACTCCTTTAGTTGAGTTTTGGATATGGCATGTATAGGACTACCCTCGGTTATTTTAAGTACTTGTGATGTATATGTGTACGGCCATGCGAAAATGGTTCGTAAAAGTGGAGTATGGAATTTGACCATATGTGGTTTGTAATTATATTTGGTTTCATGATGTGATTATGGTTTGAATGAGAGAGTTGGTCACATGATCAGCCATTGGAATGGCTAAATATGATCATATGTGGACCTAAGTATGACTAGACTATAGTTGGTCCATGGGAACTACAATATAGGTAAAGCCTACCTTAAAAATAGAGGCTGCCAGCTGCAGTGACGTGGATGTGAAAAATCACCAAAATTTGTAGGAATGGTGTTAAATAGTGAATAAATTATGTGATCTAACCTTGATGAGTCTATTTTCATATGAAAGTAACGAAACGATCATATGATCAGTATACCGAGAGATATTAAAGTTCTCGTGAGACAGGGCCGGAGCGGTTTCTGGGTCCCCTGTCGCGACTTTGAAAATTTTCCATAAATTATCAAGAATGAATTAGAAGTCATGCCTTATATGTAAAGATTCCTTTTTGAGTCTAGTTTTATTGGAAACAAACGGTATCAGTATTGAAACCCTGTACAGAGAGATATTCAAGTTATAACGCGCAAAGGTCAGTGTAGTCGACCCCTGTAACATGGGCGACTTTAACTAATAAACTGTACCAATTGGCCCGACCAAAAATTCTAGAAATAAACCCATGGATGGATATATGAGTCTAAATTCAGGTAAAATTTATGGAATCAGTTTCTGAGTTGTGAAACTCGAGATATGCTTTTTAAGGCGACAGCGACGCAGTTTTCCAGCTTGCCTTGGAATGTCAAATTGGTCGGTGCCATAAGTGGTTTTGGCTTGTTAACCCCTCGTGTCCGACACCGGCAACGGTCTTGGGTTCGGGGTGTTACATGAACTATCACCAAAGTATCGGTTTCAATATTCCGTGGAAGACGGTAAAGATGTGTGATCGAGGAAAACGCCCGTTTGAACCTTGGGAATAGATTAGAATACAAGTGACATGTCACTAGGATATTTGAGTTCCGAACTCGTTGAGTTGAGTCCGAGTTCGTGAGATGTAACTAGGCATCCGAGCTCGTTGAGTTGAGTCCGAGTTCACTTATGGATGAGAACGCCCGAGTTCGTTGAGTTGAGTCCGAGTTCACTTATGGGTGGGTTACATGGTAGCTTGGCTACATAAGTTCCGCAGGCTATTGAGTTTGTCTAGTTGTGGGTATGGCTCTTATGTTCATGAGATCCGCGTATTCGAATTATATTCCGATGTGTTCAACGGGTGAATCTTACATGAATAAGAAGGCCTAAAACAAAGGTGACATGTTGGTAAGTGTGGTAAATGAGAAAATTTGACAGGTATGTGCTTAACCCTCAGGTTGAAAACTTGGTATGATGAAATCATAGAAAGATATTAAATGTAAATGAAACATGAATGTCTTGGTGTTGTTTATGCAAATGATGTTTTATGTGAGATTGTGTGATTATGTTACTTGCTATTTGCATGTGAACTTACAAGCATTTGTGCTTACTCCCTCCTTTTCTTTCATTGTAGTTTTGACAAGCCGACTTGAGAATCGGGATAGGTCAAGACTCGTTCACACTATCCAGAAGGCTTAAATTGGTAAAATGGCTTGTGTATTTTGAATGTGGCATGTATGGCAAAACACTCACTTTGTGTAATTGATCTTATGATATGGATATGGTTTGGTAAGAAAAGAGTTTGTAAATGATTAGCCATTGGAATGACCAATCTAAGTCATATTTGATGTTATGTATGTTTAAAATGCTATTTAGTCCATGAAAATCCTTAGTAAAGTGAAATTTGCCATAAAATAGAATCTGACAGCAGCAGTGATGTAAATTTGAAAAATCACAAAAAATAGTATAAATGGAATTAAATGATGAGTAAGTTATGAAATTGAATCTTAATGAGTCTATTTTCATATGGATTGAACAAAACAGGTATATAAATTGTATTTTATGAGATATTTGAATTTTGTGAAATAGGGCCAGAGTGATTTCTGGATCCCCTATTTTGACTTTAAAAATTCATCATAAATTTTAAAAAAATAATTAGAAGTCATGATTTATATGTAAAGATTTCTTATTAAGTATAGTTTTAATAGAAACAAACTTCATAGTCATTGAAATTCTGTACAGAGAGATATCTGATTCGCAATATATAGAGGTCAGAGCAGTCAAACCCTGAAACATGGGAGATTTTAACTAATAAACTGTACTAATTGGCTTAATCAAAAATTCTAGAAAAAAAGTAGTAAATACATATATGAGTCTAGTTTTAGGGAAAATTTACAGAATTATATTTTGAGTTTCTTAACTCGAGATATGAATTTTTAAGCGACTGTGACGCAGATTGCTAGCTTTACTGGAAATTTTAAAAACAAATTGTTTGAGCTGTTTAAGTAATGAATTAAGTCTGTTAACACCTCGTGTTCGACTCTGACGATGGTCTCGGGTACGGGGCATTACATGGTTTCACAACCTGGCCCAATATTCTCTACACATCCATACGATTTATTCGTGTGGGGCCCATAAGTTCGTGGGGCCCACACTGCCCATTTCGGCCCAACATGGCCTAAAACGGCCTAAGCCCGTGAAATCGCTCATGGCGGCCTCTAAATGTAACACCCCAAACCCGGCCTAGACATTATGGCCGAATCTAGCGATGCCATATTGAAGTGTTTTTCGAAAAACATAACTTCGTGGAAAAGCCTGTTTTATATCAAACATCTTTGTGATCTTAATGAAAATATAGGATGCCTCGTTCATTGTTAATGAATCAAGTCATTTTAGCAAAATGTTAATCATCTTAGATTGTTATTACATTTTAAAACAATGTTTGTTGTGGAAGCTTGTAAATTATGTTGTGCAAACGTGGTGTTTTGAAAAGCATTTATTATTTTTTCAAAAATCTGCGTCCTACTACTAATAGATATGATTCAGAATAAATAAAATCCCAAATTAAAAGTTAAAAATTTAAAGAGGCCTTATTACAAAAACAAATACTCCAAAATAACACCGGTTGCGGGACTAAACAATATTTGTAGCAGAGCTACCAATACGGTACACTTCCTCCAACCATAATAAACCCATCCCCATGCAACATATCATGTGTCATGTCATATTATCATACATGTATGCAGTATATAAAATGGCATGCTTGATTACAATCATACATATCATAAGGGCATAATAGTCATTCTACCCCATAGGGGCATAATAGTCATTTTATTAGTTTGGGGTCTAAGTATACTTACCGAACCAAAACTAGGTCTAAAGTCGTCTCGGACGACCCGTGCAACCCTAACAGTCAAACATTGAGAATGGGCCCAAGGCCCATAATACGGCCCATGTGGGCCCACACGCCCGTGTGGCCCATAAAGCCCAGACATGACAGCCTGGCCTAATATCGTCTACACATCTGTGCAATTTATCCGTGTGGGGCCCACCTGGCCCATTTTGGCCCAACATGGCCTAAAACGGCTTAAGCCCACAAAATCGTGACCAACATTAGTCATGCTTAATACTGAAACACTCCCCAAACGAACTTGTTACCGTCACTTACTTCAACTCCTTTAATCGATGTTGCCTTACAACTTCATAGGTAAACCAAGTCCAACACGATTAGATGCTGCCAAAATAACATTATTAGAACCCTAACATAGTTTAATCAACATGGCCTCATTCCCTAATCAGTTGGGTACAGCTTCCCCCTTACCAAAAGGCTTACTGACCCCACGTGAGAAGAGTTGAGCAGAAGAGGAAGAACAAATTCAGCAGAGAACTAAAAAGGAGGATTGAACTGCAACAGAAAATAGAGGAGGGTGTAACGACAGGTACAGACAAAGAAGAGAATAGTTGAAAGAGTAGAAGTGAAGCAGGGACCTACCAAAAACGTAAAACCCAGATTCAGAGAGAGGTGTAGTCAGCCCACACTCCAAACGAAAGCCAGAAGCACTCGCTTTGACAAAGGCAACAATGGAACAGTTACCACTCCTAACAGAAATCAGTAGCACAAGAAGAAGGAAAGAAGAGATGAGAATCGGCGATGAAAAACAAGGGAAAGATTGATGGAATAAAAACAAAGTTTAACTACAAGGGAAGGAGGTATTCGGCTACATAAACCGAGTGTGAGCAATAGGAAAGCAACAAGAATAATCGAGGGAAGAAAAGTGAGGGAGAGAGGGGAAGTCGATCAATCAAAGCACAATATTGGAGAGCAAAACCAAAATAGGCCAACCCAGAAAATACCCAAATGGTCACAAGTAATATTTGGCTACCAAACAAACAAGACTAAAAAAAATGAAAAGAAGAATGGAGAGCAAAACTAGAACACAATTTTGGCACTAAGAGTAAAAGGTCCTATGACCGAATTGGCACAATGGAATTCTCACATTCGGCATACTACTCCCTCACTCCTCAGCCTCCCTTAATTCTCTCCTAAAATCTCTACATAATATCCTCCTAGAATTCAGCTATACACTCCCCACTCCCCTTAAACACTCCAACTGCCCCTTAGCATCAAAATTCTACTTACATACAACCTCTTACACGGCACAACAGCAAAATAAATTACTCCTTTTGCACACCAAGTCTCGAACCTCAGACCCTATGGAATAATCCACACGCCCCTATCCCCTAGATCAGTAGCCCTTTTATGACATGTTTTCCCCACAATTATTTAAAAACCTACTGTCTAGGTTCAAGCATTTATTCCCTAAAAACAAAACCTTTTGCACATGCCCAAGCTTGAACCCAAGACTTCTTAGACTCTTCCCAAGACACTTAACCACTGAAGCAAATACACAGTTGTGTCACTAACATACAATAATAAAAACTAAGATTTTAGGGCGTTACAACTTTACCCATAAAAGAAAATTTCGGCCTCAAAATTTACCTGATCAGAACAAATGAGGCTATTGTCGTAGCATTGCCTCCTCGGGTTCCCACGTGGCCTCCTTTAACCTGTGATTATGCCAAAGTACCTTAACCAGCGAGATAGACTTCGTTCTTAACACTTTTACATCATGGTCTAATATCGAAATTGGCTCCTCCTCAAAAGTCAAATTTGGTTTAACCTCTATCTCCTCAGTTGAAATAACATGCATGGGATTAGTGCGGTAATGCCTCAACATAGAGACGTGGAACACGTCGTGCATTCGGCCCAACTCCAGAGGTAACTCTAACTGGTAGGCAACTGGTCCCACATGTTTTAGTATGTGGTAAGACCCAATGAACCTAGAGCTCAAGTTGCCCTTCTGCCCAAATCTCAGTACTTCCTTCCATGGCGAGACCTTGAAAAACACGAAGTCCCCTATAGAATACTCAATCTCCTTACGCTTCAGAGCCGCATACGACTTATGTTTGTCCGATGCTGCCTTCAGTCGATCCTGAATTAGTCTAATTTTATCCTCAGTATCAGAAACTAACTCAGGGCCCAGAACTCGCCGTTCGCCCAACTCAGTCCAACATGAGGAAGTATGACACCTATGACCATATAATGCCTCATAAGGTGCCATCTGTATGCTAGACTGGTAGCTATTATTGTATGCAAACTCTGCTAATGGCAAGTAGTCCTCCCAATGGCCTCAAAAATTTATTACACAACTCTTCAACATGTCCTCCATTATCTGAATCACCCTCTCTGACTGACCAACTGTCTGAGGATGGAATGCAGTACTGAAGTCCAACCTTGTACCCAATGTGTAACACCCTGAATTTGGGGCCTAGAAGAGTTGGGTTTTGAGTCTGGGATTCGGATAGAAGAAAACCTGAATAGTTAAGAAGTTTTAAATATTATCGTTTAAGAAAAAATTTTGAATTAAATTACTACTAGAAAATTTTCTTTGTATTTATTATTACGGATATTTTAAATTTTATGAAATTTTAATTAGTATTATGAGATAAAATTATTATTATTAGAAAAATATTATTGTATGTATGTTTGAAAATTTTTATGAAAATTATTATTATTCTTGTATTATTGATATTCAAATTTTTATTATTAGATATATTTATAAAATTATTATTATTATTATTATTAGATAGGAAAAATATATATATTTATAAAAGTATTGTTGTTTTGGTGTTTAAACTCTAGGAAAAAAATTGTTTTAATTTTTGCCTCATAGAAGGAATCTGGGCATAAGGCTTATAAAATAAATTGGGCAAGACTGGGCATGAAGAAGCATACCTGGCCCAGTGGTTAGCATGCTAGGTAGTGGGAAGGAGAGCTGGGGTTCGACACCCAGCATGTGCAAAAGTGTTTTATTTTTCTTTATATCAGGGAACGACACAGGGAAGCCTTATATATAGTTGGGGTTAAAGGAAACACAAAGGGAAGCTCGGTCTAGTGGCAGAGGCGTTGGGAGTGTGGTATAGTGCCTAGGTTCGAGGGTTGGCACACACAAAGGCTTGTTTTTATTTTAGAAGCCAGGTCACCTTAAAGTAAGGTTTAAGAATAGTTGCGACCGAGTTATACTACAAGGACGCTTGTGGCGCAGTGGAGTAGGGTGCTAGGAGTTCCACAAGGGCACGGGTTCTAGTCCAGGCGCAGGTATGTTTTAATTTTATATTTTTAAAATGAACGGGACTTCAGCAGGTAACCTTTAAGATAAAATGTGACGGTATATTGTTGAAAGCGAACATGCCTCTTAGTGGCCAGCAGCGTCCTAGGTAACCTGGAGGTCCTGTGTTCGAGCAAATACGATGCAAGAGAGCTTCTTTTTTTTGTCAGACGACGGGAAGCGCCGACGAGATTGAAACTCTACCAAGAACAGGAGGAGTCGGTGAGCGGTGGATCGTTGCTAGCAAAGGAGAGTTTGAATTAAATTCAAACTTTGAATTTGGCTATGAATTAAGGAGCTAAGGAAGGAATTAAAATTGGAAAAGGACTTTTGTGCCTATTTAAACACCCATTCGGCCATAAGCATAAGGTGCCGATTGCTTTTATTTTGGGGGGGCCTTCATGAGTTATATCCTTCTTGGAGGTTTGGGATATTTTTTTTAGTGCGGTAGCCAATTTTCTCTATGACAGCCCTAAATTGACCCTAGTCGAAAAGTGGTTTCGGGACCACGAAACCGAGTCTTATAAATAATTAAAAGTTATATTCTGTGTTTATGATGTGAGTAAATGCATGTGTGAAAGTTTCATGCATTAATTTGATCATTTTTATGTGGATTTATTAAAATGGACTTATATGAAACATTGATGGAAAGTGAGAGGTTAATCTTACAATGGTCTATTAGTACATGCATTGAAAAGAGTGGTTTTGCATGTCAATTTACCCATAATGAACATAGTGGCCGGCCAAGAAAAGATAATGCTCCACCAATTCAAATTTAAAACAATTTTGTATTAACAAATGAATTAATAATTGTAATAAAAGGAATTAAATAAAAGAGAAGAAAGAGGATTGTGTTCATCTTCTTCTCCTACCTCTCTCAAGCCGAAACAAAGAGGAAAAATAAGGGAAAACTTACCTAGAGCAATTCGGCATTCATCTTTAGCTATTAGGAGGTAAGCTTTGAATTTGTTGATTTGGCTTTATATTATGCTAAGTTAATTTGTGAATGCACTCTTGGTAATGTCAAGAAAGTTGAGATTTCCTATGGTGATTTGAGCAAGATGCCGAATGATTAAGTGTTGGAATTAGGGCTATTTTCATGTTGTAGGGAACAATGGGGAATGACTAGAATGGGGTAAAGATTTTGGATGAGAAGCTTAGAGACACCTTGTACATTCGGTCAAAAATTGAGTCTATTTAGAATGTTAACTTCTTCCTCTATGATTATTTTTCCTTGCATGTTAAATGGTTCTTGATAAGGCCAAATAAGTTATGAAAGTTTTTATAAATGTATGAAGTTCAAGGTGCAAAAATTTTAGTCTTGATGTTATGAATAATTCGGTTGAAATAAGGAGAATGGGAGTTGTCATTTAGGTTAAGATCAAAGAAATTAATCTTGTTAAAACTTTAAACTAATAATGCCCATATGTGTGATAGCCGAACATAGACTTTGTTTAAAGTCTTGGTCAAAGGCCGGTTAAGTGTTTTGAATGGATATCTAAGTGTTAAATAATAAAACTCTTGATGACTTGGGTTATATAGCATTCGGCCAAAGACTATATGGGCTTGCTAATTCGGTTTAAGTGAAGAAACTATGATAGAGAGATATGACTAAATTGTGGACTTTGACAATTTAAACGATGCATTTGACTTGTGTACTGACTTGGGATGATATGTGTTTCTATATGAAGTTAGATGGTGTTGATGAAATTCGATAATGCATGATGTTTAAATAGTATTGAACAAGGTCATTGTACTTAGATTGTATGACATACATGTATTGAATGGAATTGGCCAAGTGAAAAATAATTAAATAAATTTATTTGTTTAAATTTAAGCTCAAGAGCAAAGGGGAACTAAATCTGATAAAGGAAAGGAAAAAGTGATCGAATAGCTGTTGAAATCGTTCGACAACAACCGAGGTAAGTCTTCGAGTAATGGAAATTAGTTTATGATTTGTTCAAGTCATGACATATAAGCATAACAAATAAACGGTGATATAATGAATCTACTTGAGTTACATATATTGAGGTAATTAGTTTATACTTATGACGGGCATCCGAATGCGAATAGAGGTCATGTTATGAAGCAAGTCAAAATCATGCTCTTTGTATGTGGCTATTGAGCCGAAATTGGTAAGGTTTGATAAATGTCTTGTGTTTGAGCTTTAGTAATAAAAATGAAATAAGGATGTGTCATGATTTATTGATATATGTGCATGATTATTTGGATGATAACCGGGCTAAGTCCTGAAGGCATTTGTGCGAGTTACTATAACCGGGCTAAGTCCCGAAGGCATTTGTGTGAGTTACTATAACCGGGCTAAGTCCCGAAGGCATTTGTACGAGTTACTATATCCGGGCTAAGTCCCGAAGGCATTTGTGTGAGTTACTATATCCGGGCTAAGTCCCGAAGGCATTTGTGTGAGTTACTATAACCAGGCTAAATCAAGGCATTTGAGCGAGTAGCTATATCCGCTAATTTCAAGGTACTTGGGTTTGGGAATGAGCAATCTCGCTGTAATAATTTCAATTAATACGCTCGTAAAACCCCAACGATGAGGTATGTTTTGCATATGCATTGCAATAATTGATTCCTTATGTATGAATATAAGGGTTGGAAATGTGAAGTAGGTATGATTTTGAGAATATGTGTATATGAAATTATTGGTTTAGTCATATGAATGCTATACTTCAGTTGTGCATGATTTCATTACTCAAAAACTTACTAAGCATTAAATGCTTATTCCGTTTCTTTGATTCTTTGTTTTATAGATTTTGGTTAAATCACTATCGGATTCGAGAGTGTCAAAGTCGAAGTCATCCACACTATCAAAGCCCTTTTGGTACTTTTTTAGTTGAACTCTGAAAATGGCATGTATAGGACTACCCTTTTGTTGTTGGTCATGTACCTTTCAGTAATGTATATATTTGGTTAGCCATGCGAAAATGGCTTATATATATTTTGAGCATAGCGTTATAATCATTTTGTATGTTGATCACGGAGTGTTATGGAAATGTTGGTAACAATTAGCCATTGGAATGGTTAATCACGATCATTTTGGTGCCATGTATGACAAAATTTTAGTTGATCCATGGAAAACCATGAAATAGGTAAAGTTTACCTTAAAATAGATCTTGACAAAGAAGAAGTGATGTGGATTTGAAAAATTGGTAAAAATAGTAGGAATGGAATTAAATAGTGAATAAATTATGTAATCGAACCTTGATGAATCTATTTTCATATGAAAGTAACAAAAATATAATATGAGCTGTATTTTGTGAGATGTTTAAGTTTTCGTGAAACAGGGCCAGAGCGATTTCTGGATCCCCTATTCCGACTTTGGAAATTCATTATAAATTAACCAGAGATAATTATAAGTCATGCCCTATATTTACAGATTCCTTTTCGAGTCTAGTTTCTTTAGAAACAAACGGCATAAGTATTGAAGCCCTGTACAGGAGATATCTAAGTCGTAATGCATGAAGGTCGAGTAGTCGAACCACAAACAAGGACGCAGATTAGCCGACTTTGTCCGAAATTTTAAAATGGACTGTGCAAATAAATGAATTAAGTCTATTAGCACCTCGTGTTCGACTCCGGCAACGGTCTCGGGTACGGGGTGTTACAATTTTATTGGTATCAGAGCCACGGTTTAGTCGATTTTAGGACTACCATAATACGTTTGGGTCTAGCTATACATGCCATTATGTGTCTATTTGATAGTGTGGTGATTTCTGAGAGTTAAAAATGTGTTTGTTTATAGTAATGGATCCGATCCCAACCGAACGGTAGTGATGATCTTGAGAGTGTAGCGCTGCTCCTCAAGACAAGGGACGGCGCGGCGGACTCTCAACCTATTGCTAGTAATCGAATGATGAAGCTAGACAAGCTTTTTATAGCGTGATGAATGATTGGTTCAACCAATACATTCGAACTAATCTACTGTTCCACAACCTCCATTCCCGACTAATACAACCCTGCACCTACAATACCTCCGTAATTGACCAAATAAGGTCAAATAAGCCCTAGTTGATGTAATTGAAAACACAGGCTCTTGAATTTAAAGCTACGAACAATGATGATGCCGAGCAAGCTGAATTTTGGTTGGACAACACTATTCGGGTACTCGATGAGCTATCTTGCACACCCGATGAGTGCCTAAAGTGTACTATCTCCTTGCTACGTGATTCTGCCTACTATTGGTGGAATACGTTGATTTCTATTATGCCCAGAGAGCAAGTAACTTGGGAGTTTTTCCAAACCGAGTTTCGGAAAAAGTATATCAGTCAGAGATTCATTGATCAAAAACGGAAGGAATTTCTTGAACTTAAACAAGGTTCCATGTCGGTTACTGACTATGAACGAAAGTTTGTAAGACTTAGCCGGTACGCTCTAGGATGCATTTCTTGAAGTTGTGATGTGTAAACGTTTGAGGATGGATGAGCGATGATATAAAGTCAGTATGTTGGCATTTTAGAAATCGAGAATTTGTGGTACTTGTCGGCGAGCTTGCAAAGCCGAGGAGCTCGAGAAGGAGAAAAGAAAAGCGATATGGGAGCAAAGGAGTTTCAGAAGAGATCTTCGGAAAGCCCTTTCAACGATCATCGAAGAAATTTAGAGATGATTTAGGCCGATCTAGAGACACTTCGGCTTTTCTAGACGAGATCGTGATCGACACCTGCGGTACACGAGTCACTTGATTCGCCGGTGTTGGAAATGAACGTCGAGATGAATAGAGTGCGATATTGTGGTAAATGGCATTCGGGAGTTGTAGATTCCATGACCGCTCTGTTACAAGTGCGGTCAGTTGACCACTTTATTAAAGATTGCCCGAGATTGTCTGAACAGAATGTAAATCAAAGTGGGAAACCGGGTGCTACCACTGCTCGAGGTAGACCATCTAGAAACATGGGAAATCCTAGTGGTGGTCAGAGAGGATCTAGAGACGCTACAACCAGATCTGAGGCTCGTACTCCTGCTAGGGCTTATGCTATACGCGCACGCGAGGATGCTTCCTCGCCAGATGTTATTACCGGTACTTTTACACTCTTTGATACTAATGTGATTGCTTTGATTGACCCTGGTTCTACTCATTCTTATATATGTGAAAACCTTAGCATCCAGTAAGACTTTACTTGTTGAGTCTACTGAGTTTGTAATTCGAGTGTCGAATCCCTTGGGTCGTTATGTACTTGTTGACAAAGTGTGTAAGAAATGTCCCCTAGTAATCCGAGGTTCCTGTTTTCCGGCCGATTTGATGCTTTTACCGTTTAATGAATTTGATGTTATCCTTGGTATGGATTGGTTGACCGTACATGATGCAATTGTAAATTGCAAAGGAAAAACCATTGATTTGAGGTGTGTAAATAACGAGATAATCCGAGTTGAGTCTACTGACTTGAATGGGTTGCCAGCTGTAATATCATCGATGTTGGCTCAGAAATATGTAAGGAAGGGGTGTGAAGCACACCTTGCGTATGTACTTGATGACAAAGAGTTAGAAAAGAAACCTGAATTTGTGCTGGTGGTTTGTGAATACCCGGATGTTTTTCCTAAAGAATTATCGGGTTTACCACCTGTTCGGGAGGTAGAGTTTGGTATTGAGCTTGTACCTGGGACTACACCGATTTCGATAGCTCCGTATCGTATGGCACCAACCGAGTTAAAAGAGTTGAAAGCTCAGTTACAAGAGTTGACGGATAGAGGTTTCGCTCGACCAAGTTTCTCACCTTGGGGTGCACTAGTATTGTTTGTGAAAAAGAAGGACGGAACCATGAGGTTGTGCATCAACTATCGTCAGCTGAATAAAGTGACAATAAAGAATAAATATCTGTTACCGCGTATTGATGATTTGTTTGATCAACTAAAGGGAGCCTCGGTGTTTTCAAAGATCGGGTTATTATCAGTTGTGAATTCGAGATTCGGACATACCCAAAACTGCTTTCAGAACGAGATACGGTCACTACAAATTCTTAGTGATGCCGTTTGGGCTCACTAATGCCCCCGCGGTATTTATGGATCATTGGATCTTCAGACCGTATTTAGATGGTTTGTAGTTGTGTTTATCGATGATATTTTGGTCTATTCGAGAAATGAAACCGATCATCTTTGAACACACAGGATTAGTGTTGCAAATTTTACGGGATAAGCGGTTGTATGCTAAGTTCGAGAAGTGTGAGTTCGGTTAAGAGAGGTTAGCTTCTTGGGACATGTGGTATCTGCAGATCGGTATTCGAGTTGATCCGAGCAAAATTTCAGTCATACTTAACTGGAAGCCTCAGAAATATTCTGAAGTTCGAGCTTTTGGGGCTTTAGGTTACTGCGCTTTGTAAAGGGTTTCTCGATGATAGCCACACCAATAATGAAACTACTTGAAAGATGTTAAGTTTGAATGGACGAAAGTGTCGAAAAGTTTCGATCAATGAAAACTTATTTGATGAAGCTCGAAGACTAGTGCAGCCCGAATCGGGCAAAGAGTTTGTCATTTATAGTGATCTTGTGATGACCTTAAAACGACCCTAGTCGAAATGTGGTTTCGGGACCACAAAACCAAGGCATAAAAATAATTTAATATTTATTTTATTGCCTATAATGTGTGTTAACTCATGTGTGATATTTTTTATGCTTTGATTTAGAATTATAGATGTGAATTTCACTAGAAAGGACCTAGTAATAAACTTTGAAAGTATGAGGGGAAATGTGTGATGACTAATTAAAGGATGCATGCAAAACAATGGACTTGCATGTCAAATTCCCCCATAGCTAGTGGCCGGCCATGACAAGGATTTATGGGCAAAAATCATGTCATGAAACATGTTTGGTAAATGGGTTATGATGGAAAGAATAAAATAAGGGGTATGGAATAAACAATTAATGTTAGTAGATGAGAAACAAAAAAAAAGTGTCCATCTTCCTCCATAGCTTGGCCGAATGTCCTAAAGAAAGAAAGAAAAAAATTTTGTTCATCTCTTTTCACTCTCTTGTTGGCCGAAAATACTAAGGATAAGGAAGGAGTTTTGCTTCATATTTGGTTTGGAAGAGGATTAGGAAGAGGTTGGCTAAACTTGCATCAAGATTAAGGTATGTTTGAGGTTCATGCATGTTTTTAGTTGCTAGCTTAATGTTCTTGTTAGCCCATGGTTCAAATCCTTGTTATGTCATGGGAATGAAATTCGGCCAAAGTGAATGTGGTGTTAATGCCATTGCATGTTAAATAACAAGCTTGAAAGTGATACATGTGATGGAGGATTGAAGATTCTTAGATTTTCTTTTAGCATTTTTTTTTTTTGAATGAGATACTAAGTTCTTTGTTTCACCATGACCAAATTGAAATGGTGTGGTGTTGTGGTATTCGCCATGATATATCCATAAGTATAATTCATGCATGTTGCATGGTAAGTAAGATTTAAGCTTTGGAAATGTGTATATATTTGGATATAAGCCACTTGAGAATTCGCCCTTGCACCTACATGAATATATGTTTGCACATGATGGATTGGTATGACATATATACTAATTCAAAGTGTATATTTGCTTGTGATGATGTGTTGATTATGAAGTAAATAAGAGATGTGCAATGAATTACGATATGTAATGTGTTAGTAGTAAAATGTATGCTGTTTTTTTTGTGTGGTATTAAGTGTATATTCGCCACATGAGGGTAATTAGTGTGCATGCATTCGGTTTGAGGCAAGCATATTGATGCCTATTCTTGGCTTAGAAAATTCGCTAAGAGGAATATTAACTAATGTGTTGAGTTCGATTTATGATTTCGTACATATGCAACTTTGATGCCTAATGTATATAAGGGCCAAGTACTTTGAACTTCACGTTGATGTTTGAATGTATTGAATTGCTTGTTGTGATGTAAAATGTGCATGACCATTGTGTATTTGAGCTAAAGGATGGCCATATGACCATTTACACTCCTTGTCATATTCGCCATAAGCTATCATGATGAGATTTTAATAAGTTAAATTTGTGTGAATTAGCTCAAGAGCAAAGGGAGCTAAATCCGATAAAGGGAAGGAAAAAGTAGTTGAATAGTCGTTAAATCGCTCGACAACATCCGAGGTAAGTCTTCGAGTGATGACCCTACTTGAATTATATCAAAATTATGCTCCTTGTTTGTGTGGCCATTGAGCCGAAATAGTAAAGGTTGATAAATATTTTGTGTTAGAGCTTTAGTGTGAAAATGAACTATGGACGTGTCTTGAATATTGATATATGTGTAAGTGAACATTGGAAATATATCCGGCTAAGACCAAGGCATTCGTATGCGAGTTGATATATCCGGGCTAAGACCAAGGCATTCGTGCGAAGTTGAAATATCCGGCTAAGACCGAAGGCATTCGTGCGAAGTTGATATATCCGGCTAAGACCAAGGCATTCGTGCGAAGTTGATATATCCGGGCTAAGACCAAGGCCTTTGTGCAAGTCACCAAATCCGGTTATGACCAAGGCAATCGTATGAAGTCGCTATATCCGGTTAAATCCGAAAGTATGTGATTCGAAGTGAGCAATCTTGCTGTGAAAATTTCAGCTTATACACTTGTGAAAATTCCAGCAATGAGGTATGTTTGTATGTGCTTGTACTAATTGAATTCTTACGAGTAAGTATGCGCTAAGTTGATAAACGAGCTACCGGCCTTGGGCTAAGTTGTTCTTTTGTGTATGAACATAAGGGTCGGTGATGTGAAATAAGTATGAGTATGGGAATGTGAATTAGTAAAGTGGTTTAATTAGCCATGTGAATAAAATACCTTAGTCAAAGCTGATTTCATTGCATGAGACTTACTAAGCATTAAAATGCTTACCCGTTGCTTTGGCTCTCTGTTTTATAGGTTTATTTCGTTAGCTATCGGATTCGGGATCAAAGAAGTCGAAGTCATCCACACTATCGAAGCCCCATTTTGGTACAAATTTTGGTTGAACTTTGAAATGGCATGTATAGGACCATCCTTTGTTGAAGGTCATGTACCTTCCGGTTTGTGTAAACTTGGATAGCCATGCGAAAATGGCTTATATACGTTTTAGCATAGAACTATAATCGTTTGTATGTTGACCCTTATGAGGTATGGAATTATTTTGAAACGATTAGCCATTGGAATGGTTAATCATGATCACGCTTTGTGCTATGTATGTAAAAGGGCCAATTGAATCATGGAAAGTATGAAATAGGTAAAGCCTACTAAAGGCAGATGCTGACAGCAGCAGTGACGTGGATGTGAAAAATCACTAAAATAGTAGGAATGGTATTAAATAGCAAATAAATTATGTAAGTGTACCTTGATGAATCTACTTTCATATGGAAGAAACGAAATGGTCATATGAGTTATAAGTTAACAGATTTTAAAGTTCTTGTGAAATAGGGCCAGAACGGTTTCTGGATCCCCTGTTCCAACTTTGGAAAATCATTGTAAATTAACCAGAGATAATTAGGAGTCATTCCATATATGTGTAGATTCCTCTCTGAGTCTAGTTTCTATAGAAACAAACGGCATCAGTATTGAAGCCCTGTACAGGAGATATCCAATTCGTAACGCACAAAGGTCAGTGTAGTCGATCCCTACAACAGGCGAGACTTTAACTAATAAACTGTACTAATTGGCTCGACCAAAAATTCTAGAAAAAAATATGTAGATGGACATATGAGTCTAGTTTCAGGAAAAATTTACGGAACTGATTTTCGAGTTGTAAAACTCAAGTTATGAATTTTGGAGCGACTAGTACTCAGATTGGCAGCTTGTCTGAAAATTGTCAATAAGTGGGTTGAAGTCTGTTAACACCTCGCGTTCGACTCCGGCGACGGTCTCGGGTTCGGGGTGTTACAATTTTATTGGTATCGAGCTACGGTTTAGTCGATTCTAGGACTACCGTAATGCGTTTGGGTCTAGCTATACATGCCATTTTATGTGATTATATGATAGTGTGGTGATTTCTGACGTTTGAACTTGTGTTTATTTATAGTAATGGATCCCGATCCCAACCGAGCGATAGCTGATGATGTGGAGAGTGTGGCGCTGCTCCGCACAAGGGACAGCGCGGCGGACTCTCAACCTGTTGCTAACAATCCGAATGACGAGGCTAGACAAGCCTTTTATAGCGTGATGAATGATTGGTTCAACCAATACATTCGAACTAATACTACTGTTCCACAACCTCCATTCCCAACAAACACACCCAGCACCTACAATGCCTCCGTAATTGACCAAATAAGGTCGAATAAGCCCCAGTTGATAGAATCCAAAACATGGGGCTACTGAATTTAAAGCTACGGATAGTGATGATGCCGAGCAAGTCAATTTTGGTTGGACAACACGATCCGCACTCGATGAGCTATCTTGTACACCGATGAATGCCTAAAGTGTACCATCTCCTTGCTACGTGATTACGCCTACTATTGGTGGAGTACTCGACTTCTGTTGTGCCCGCGAACAAGTAACTTGGGAGTTCTTCCAAACCGAGTTTGGAAAAAGTATATCGGTCGAGATTTATGGACCAAAAACGAAAGGAATTTCTCGAACTTAAACAAGGTTCCATGTCGGTTACCGACTATGAACGAAAATTCGTGAGGCTTAGCCAGACGCTGCAGAATGCATTTCTTGAAGTCGTGATGTGTAAACGCTCAAGATGGACTGAATGATGAGATAAAGCTGTATGTTGGCATTTTGGAAACCGAGAGTTTGTGACTCGTCGAGCGAGCGTGCAAAGCCGAGGAGTTTAGTATGGAGAAAAGGAAAGTGAAGCGGGAGCAAGGGAGTTTCAGAAGAGGTATTCGGGAAGCCCTTCCAACAAATCATCAAAGAAACTTAGAGATGGCTTAGGCCGATCTAGAGACACTTCGGCTTTTCTAGACGAGATCGCGATCGACCCCTGTGACCACACGAATCACTTCGATCGCCAGAGTGGGAATGATCGACGAGAGAGGACTGAGTGCGATGATTGTGGCAAATGGCATTTTGAAGTCTGTAGATTCCGTGACCGCTCTGTTACAAGTGTGGATCAGTTGACCACTTCATTAAAGATTGCCCGAGGTTGTGCGAGCAGAATGTAGATCGGAGTGGGAAACCGGTACTACCACCGCTCGAGGTAGACCATCTGGAAATACGGGCAAGGCTAGTGGTGGTCGAGAGGATCTAGAGATGTTGCGACCAGATCCGAGGCTCGCGCTCCAGCTAGGACTTATGCTATACGCAAGACGCGAGGATGCCTCCTCGCCGGATGTTATTACTGGTACTTTCACTCTCTTTGATACTAATGTGATTGCTTTGATTGACCCGGTTCTACTCATTCTTATATATGAAACCTTAGCATCCAAAGAAGACTTTACCTATTGAGTCTCTCGAGTTCGTAATTGGTGTCAAATCCTTTGGGTCGTTATGTCTTTGGTCGACAAAGTGTGTAAGAAATGCCCCTAGTAATTCGAGGTAATTGCTTTTCCGCGGACTTGATGCTTTTGCCGCTCGATGAATTTGATGTTATTCTTGGGTTGGATTGGTTGACCGTGCATGATGCGGTTGTGAATTGCAAAAGCAAGACTATTGATTTGAGATGCATAAACAACGAGATGATCCGAGTTGAGTCTACGAACTTGAAGGGTTGCCGGTGTAATATCATCAATGTTGGCCCGTAAATATGTAAGAAAAGGGTGTGAAGCATACCTTGCGTATGTACTTGATGATAAGGAGTTAGGAATAGAACCCAAATCATGCGGTGGTTTGTGAATACCGGACGTTTTCCCAAGAATTGCGGGTTTGCCACTGTTCGGGAGATAGAGTTTGGCATTGAGCTTGTACCAGGACCACACCGATTTCGATAGCTCCATATCGTATGGCACCAACGGAATTAAAGGAGTTGAAAGCTCATTGCAAGAGTTGATGGATAGAGGTTTTGCTCGCCGAGTTTTTCACCTTGGGTGCACCGGTGTTGTTTGTGAAAAGAAGGACGGAACCATGAGGTTGTGCATCGACTATCGTCGACTTAATAAAGTGACAATAAAGAACAAGTATCCGCTACCACGATCGATGATTTGTTCGATCAACTGAAGGAGCCTCGGTGTTCTCAAAAATAGATTTGAGATCGGGCTATTATCGCCATGTAATCCGAGATTCGGACATACCCAAAACCGCCTTCAGAACGAGATATGGTCACTACGAGTTCTTAGTGATGCCGTTTGGGCTCACTAATGCCCCTGCGGTATTTATGGATTTGATGAATCGGATCTTCAGATCATATTTGGATCGGTTCGTAGTTGTGTTCATCGACGACATCTTGGTCTATTCAAGAGATGAGACCGAACATGCGGAGCACCTGAGATTAGTGTTGCAAATTTTACGGGATAAGCGATTATATGCTAAGTTTAGCAAGTGTGAGTTCGGTTAAGAGAGGTTAGCTTCTTGGGTCACGTGGTATCTCAGATCGGGTATTCGAGTCGACCCAAGCAAAATTTCAGCCATACTTAACTGGAAACCTCCAAGAAATATTACTGAGGTTCGGAGCTTTTTGGGACTTGCCGGTTACTACCGACGGTTTGTAAAAGGATTCTCGATGATAGCCACACCCATGACGTAAACCGCTTGTAAAGATGTCAAGTTTG
This sequence comes from Gossypium arboreum, assembly GCF_025698485.1. Classification (NCBI taxonomy): domain Eukaryota; kingdom Viridiplantae; phylum Streptophyta; class Magnoliopsida; order Malvales; family Malvaceae; genus Gossypium; species Gossypium arboreum. Next base: position 88,308,668 of record NC_069077.1, read on the forward strand.
AATGGACGGAAAAGTGTCGAAAAGTTTTGACCAATTGAAAACTCATTTGACTAAGCTCAAAGATTAGTACACCGAATCGGCAAAGAGTTTGTCATCTATAGTGATGCATCCCTACTTGGGTTGGGTTGCGATTGATGCAAGAGGGTCGAGTTGTAGCTTATGCGTTGAGACAACTGAAGCCACATGAGAAAAATTATCCGACCCATGATCTCGAACTAGCTGCCATCGTGTTCGCTTTGAAAATATGGTGACATTACTTATTTGGTGAGAAGTGCCATGTTTATTTGGATCACAAAAGTCTCAAATATTTGATGACTCAAAGAGACTTGAATCTGCGACAAAGACGTTGGCTTGAGTTGTTAAAAGATTATGAGCTTGTCATTGACTATCACTCGGGAAAGGCTAATGTGGTTGCGGATGCTTTAAGTTGTAAATCACTATTTGCTTTACGAGCGATGAATGTACACTTGTCTGTTCTATCCGACAATGTGTTAGTAGCAGAATTAAAGGCCAAACCATTGTTGATTCATCAAATTCGTGAAGCTCAGAAAGTCGATGATGAATTGGTCGCAAGACGGGCTGAATGTGTTTCGAATATGGAATCAGAGTTTCAAATTGATGATGACGATTGTTTGAGGTTCAAAAGTCGTTTATGTGTTCCAAGAAATTCAGAACTTATTTCGATGATTCTGAATGAAGCTCATTGTAGCCGAATGTCAATTCACCTGGGGAGTACGAAAATGTACAACGATCTGAGACGTCAGTTTTGGTGGCATGGTATGAAACGAGACATTTCCGATTTTGTTTCGAAATGTTTAATATGTTAGCAAGTGAAGGCGGAACATCAAGTGCCTATGGGTTTACTTCAGTCGATCATGATACCTGAATGGAAATGGGATCGAGTCACGATGGATTTTGTATCTGGGTTGCCAGTATCGACAAGTAAGAAAGATGCGATTTGGGTTATTGTTGATAGACTGACTAAGTCGGCTCACTTTATCCCCGTATGTACAGATTTTTCATTGTATAAACTAGCTGAATTGTATGTTTCTCAGATTGTGAGATTACACGGGGTACCTATTTCTATTGTGTCGGATAGAGATCCGAGATTCACCTCGCGATTTTGGAAGAAATTGCAAGAAGCTTTGGGTACCAAGCTGCATTTTAGCACTGCTTTTCATCCCCAAACCGATGGTCAATCCGAGCGGATAATTCAGATACTTGAGGATATGTTGAGATGTTGCATCCTTAAGTTTAGTGGTTCATGGGAACGGTATTTACCTTTGATTGAATTCGCTTACAACAATAGTTTTCAATCAAGTATTAAGATGGCACCTTACGAGGCTTTGTACGGTCGTAAATGCCGTACACCATTGTTTTGGACGGAGCTCGTGAAGGTAAAATTTTGAGTTGATTTGATCAAAGATCTCGAGCGAAAGTAAAAATAATTCGTGAAAGTTCAAGGCGAGATCCGATCGTCGAAGTCGTGACGCGGATTTAAAACGAAGAGATATTGAGTATCAGGTGGGAGACAAAGTGTTTCTTAAGGTTTCACCTTGGAAAAAGATACTCAGATTTGGTCGTAAGGGCAAACTGAGTCCGAGATTCATTGGGCCATACGAAATCTTTGAACGAGTTGGTCCAGTTGCATATAGGTTGCTTTTACCCCCGAACTTGAAAGGATTCACAACGTTTTCATGTTTCAAGCTTGACGTTCTGATCGATCCTTCGCACATAATTAGTCCATCGAGGTTGAAATTCAATCTGACTTGAGTTATGAAGAAGAACCGATTCGTATCCTAGCTCGTGAAGTGAAAGAGTTGCGAAACAAAAGGGTTCCGTTAGTAAAGGTGTTATGGCTCAAACACGGAATCGAAGAAGCTACTTGGGAAACCGAGAACTCTATGAAAGAATGATACCCAAACCTATTTACCGGTAAGATTTTCGGGGATGAAAATTTCTTAAGTGGGGGAGAGTTGTGACAGCCCTAAATTGACCCTAGTCGAAAAGTGGTTTCGGGACCACGAAACCGAGTCTTATAAATAATTAAAAGTTATATTCTGTGTTTATGATGTGAGTAAATGAATGTGTGAAAGTTTCATGCATTAATTTGATCATTTTTATGTGGATTTATTAAAATGGACTTATATGAAACATTGATGGAAAGTGAGAGGTTAATCTTACAATGGTCTATTAGTACATGCATTGAAAAGAGTGGTTTTGCATGTCAATTTACCCATAATGAACATAGTGGCCGGCCAAGAAAAGATAATGCTCCACCAATTCAAATTTAAAACAATTTTGTATTAACAAATGAATTAATAATTGTAATAAAAGGAATTAAATAAAAGAGAAGAAAGAGGATGGTGTTCATCTTCTTCTCCTACCTCTCTCAAGCCGAAACAAAAAGGAAAAATAAGGGAAAACTTACCTAGAGCAATTCGGCATTCATCTATATAGGAATACGTAGATCCAACATCAATCAGTGCAGTATAAGGTACATTATGAATAAAGAAGATACTTGTGATAACATCTGAGGTGTCTTCATCCTCTCTGCTTCGTGTAGCATAAACCAAAGCTGGCTGCCTCGCCTCAGTTTGACCAGCACCTTTGCCTGGTGCCCTCTGACCGCGGCCCAAACCATTACCACCTCTGGCTTGACCATAGCCTCTCAGTGGCTGCTGAACACCTCTCGGCAGCTGAACAGTACCCATACCGGTAGCTTGCATCTGATTGGGTCTTCGTGGACAATCTATGATATGATGCTCCAATGATCCTAATCTCAACAGGCCCTAATCCTTTTCCAGCACTCGCCTTGATGGTGTCTCCCACAATCAGCACAGGGCTGCGATCCAGTAGCAGCAATAGGGGACCCAACTTGAGTGGCCCATCAACTCTGGCCTTTTTCTTAGGCCTTTGAAATGATCTTGAGGGCTCTGAATCCCTCTTGTTCCCACCCTTTTCCTTCTCATGGTTCTGGCGCTCAACGCGCTTCACATCCTCGGTGATCTTCGCCTTATCAACCAAAGTATCAAAATCTCACTACCACTGTAGAGCTATCAAAACCCGTAGGCTATATCTGAGGACATCCTTGAAATGAACACAACGCTCCTATTCAGTTGCCACCATCCAATGTGCATAACGGCTCAATCGTAAAAATTCAGCCTCATATTCAGCCACTACTTTATCCCCCTAAGTCAAATTCAGAAACTCTCTCCTCCGAGCATCCACATAACTTGTGGCCACATACTTTCCCTGAAACACAGTCTTAAAAAATTCCCAAGTCAATCGGTCGAGCTGAGTTCCCTCTATAACTATAAGCCACCACTGATAAGCCTCATCTCTTAGTAGTAACACTGCACCTTTTAATTTCTGCTCGAGGGTGCAGTTGAGGTCGTCCACGATCCTCTCTATAGCCTCAATCCAATACTCAGCCACATTAGGGGCAATTCCAACAATACCCTTAAAAATCTCAGCCCCATTAGACCGAAGTCATTCCGTAACTGACCCACGGCCTACAGGACCAGTATTGGGCCTAGCGACCCTCTCCAGAATTCTTAACATGGCTTGGGACAAAGCGTCAGCCCTAGCCGCACAATCATGAAACCCAGTGTCAGTCACAGGTGAAGCCGGTGCGTCTCTAGCTTCAACGTTTGGCATGTGGCCAGATGACAAAGGCCCAGCCCGAGCACCTCCACGGCATTCGCTGCGGCTCTTGTACCCTTCTAAAAGTACCTTTAGTGCTCATATTGCTCTGCGTATTATTTGTATTAACAATCTTATGCATCAGTTTACAGTTCCAGTGTTTATTAATAGATATTTTATGAAAAATAGTATCAGTAATTCAGAGTTCATTTTCGCAGATAGAAGTCTTACTACAGTTTTAGTTTACCCTAAACAGAGTATTTCAATATAGTCTACTACCTACAGTAGTCTCAGTATTTCAATTTAAACAGATAGTAGTTTTAGAGGACTTGCAGAATCGATGCCGGAGACTCGGTGTACCACACATTCATTAGAACATTTCAAAATACGTTAAATTCTTTAAAATAGTTTTTTTAAAAATTATAAATTTTAAAGAAACCCAAATCCAGAACCGAGTTTTACAACCTGGCTCTGATACCACTAAATGTAACACCCAAAACCCGGCCTACACTGTAATATCACTAACCCGTATCCGTTGCCGAAATTGGTTAAGAGGCATTACCGGGCTCATAACTTAGATCAAAATAATTAAATATCAAATACCATCTCAATTCAATAAAATACTATTCATTCATGTTCATTATGAACTCAAAACAAGCATACAACGTCTAATCCATGCATCTAGGACTAAATCGATAACATGTGAACTTTTCAGAACTTATAAAAATTTTCAACTTTTAAAAGGTCTTGCCCGTGTGAACATTGTGCCTCACACGGTATTAGACACGCCCGTGTGTCTAAGCCGTGGTGAAACAGGGCATACATACTGACTTGTCCACACGGCCACAAAACACGCCCGTGTGCTAGGTCGTGTGAAAATTAGGGAGGCTATTAACTTGGCCACACGACTGACCACACACCCGTGTGCCACACACGACCAATAGACATGCCCGTGTGTCTAGGCCGTGTCAAAATTGGAGGGTATACTGCCTTTAATTCGTAGGGCACCCCAGGGGACACACGGCCGTGTAACGTGACCGTGTGTCATACACGGCTGAGGCACACTCCCGTGTCTCTTCCCGTGTGGACAAAAATAGGCCATTTGAATAGCCAACTTGTCGCCCCAATTTGGGTCAACCTACAAGTAAAGAAATAAGCATATATGCACAACCAAATCAGCTAATTTCCAAACCAAAACATAAGCCACCCACGACATATCAATTCCAATCAAATACATACTCATAAGCCTTACTAATTTATATCAAAACATAAGTCAAAAGCTTTTCAAAACATTTCTTTCTATACATCATTCAATTTCATGCTAAAACTTGCCAAAACTTACCAACATTTACCATTTCTTTTGTCCAACTAAAACATATCAAATATATCATATTGCACCACATATCTTATGCCAAAACCATGATATGTCCACAACCATACCAAGCCATATCACATGGCTAAATATATATATCATAAAACATAATCCCACAACTTCTAGCCTATACATGCCATACTTTAATATATATATTTTAAAAGTACAAAAAAGAGGTTCGATAGTATGGTGATGACTTTTGACGATCCCCGAGCTCACAGTAGTTTTGATGTCTATAAAACAATGCAAACACACACACAAAGTAAGCTTCCAAAAGCTTAGTAAGTTCGTACTAAAATCATCAACAATATATAAAATATGAAACATCAACACCTAAGTACTTCTAAATTCTCAACTCATCTATCAATTTCATGCCAACATCATCCATATGTTTACACCAATTCAATAAACTTTACATGCATAATACCATCTACCTCATAGGTATTATACATACCTGAACATTCCCGTAGTCAATCATTTTCATTCTCACCTCTTGTTCGGATATTTTAAGACTTTCCAAAGATTACTAATTCCTTAAACGTCCACACACTTAGTGCTTTAAAGATTAGCTAGAGCTATAATAATTTCGTACACTTAGTGCTGTAACACTCCAAACCCAGCCCAGATGCTATGGCCTAATCTGACGTGTCACATTGAAGTGTTTTAGTGAAAACCGTGTTTTCATTGAAAACTCTTCTTAAACAAAAGAAACCTTAGTTAACATAGAAATAAACATACCTTTCAGTTAAAAAAGCCTTGTTTAAAACATTTGATTTAAGAAAACTTATCATTTAAAAATTGAGTTGCGGAAGCGTAGAAAACATACTATAATTTAGGAAACCCGTGATCAACTTCTCACAATTATAATGAAAATAGTAATAATAATTCAAGTAACCATAGCATAATGAAAACCTTATTACAATCTGATCTGAACACACTTAAAAAGAAATAAAAAACTTAAATGCTTAAAAAAACCAAGTCCGAATTATCTTGCTAGCCGGCCACCCAGAGTCCCTCCAAACATCGAACCTTCTACTAAGCATCACCTGAAAATAAAATAAAAGAGTGGGGTGAGTTTTCTCAAACTCAGTGTGTACAACCCTCGATGAAAAATAAGCATTCAAAGAGAAATCATCAAACATGCAATGCAATCCCATCCAAATTATCCATCCGCTACACACCAGCTCCATCCCCTGTCACACCATGTAGGGATATAAATATCGACCCACCCAGCCCACACACCAATGGTAGCCCGGTTGCGAAACTACCTTCATTTACATATTGGGTTTTAAAAGCCGTCGGTGGATCCACAATTGTTAGGCAACCATGCGATCCTCATATACTTCCTCCGTTCCATAGTTCCTACCCTATATGCAACCTAAGAAAAACGTCATATGTATCCATGGCACATCCATAAAACTTACATTCAACACCTAGGGGTATTTCGGTTGTTTTCGCCCTTAAGGGCATTTCGATAATTTTCCCTTAATTACGATTTTCACTTACCTTGTCCCATGAACAAGTCCCGTGGGCTAAGATGAACGAATACTATGCACCAGGTAGGATTCCAAAGAAGAGGAGGTGGGTCATTAAGACCGCTTAAGTACCACGCACTCCCTAGATCCAATCTTAGACATGCATATACCCGTTGCCACACCTTAACCCTATGACTTGTTCACGGTCGCAATATATTAATTAAGTCTTATGTAGTTATCATATACTAGGCCCAAAACCCCTTACAAATCCCTAAACATATTCACATACCTGTATCTAGGCTATTATGCCCATTCATATTCATATGGCCCATTAGGCCCAAATCACATTTATATGGCCCGTTAGGCCCATTCACATTCATATTCATGCTCACATACAAATTCATATCACATAGAATCAATATTCAGTTTTTTCCTATTATGGGCCCAACAGCCAATCGAGCCCTTTTAGCCCATTCTAGCCCGTATGGCCAAATCACAACCCAAGTCCACGGAATCTCCTATGAGGAAACCTATTGGTACCCTCTTTACGAGTGTTCATGCACTCGCAAGAGTACCGTAGCCAAACTTTCAACTTTTAAGCATTTCAACTTTTCGTATTTTGTTATTTCGGCTTCTGCCAATTCATAGTGTGTGTGCAGTGTATGTACGCACCAGGTAGGGAAGCGTGCTGCGATTTCCTTAGCCCAAACCTACAATCGATATCACTTAAAGATTAATCTCACTTACTTATCAAATACTTTACCAAAACCCAGAATTTCACCTTAACATTACCTTGCACGATAAGTATAACATCCCCTTCACTAACCACGATCAACTCCTAGATCAAACCTAAGGTGCAATTCGGTAATGAGCTAAGATCCGAGATCTGATACTAATTCCCTACCATAGTTGATTAAAAAGAGTGAGGGACAATATTCGATACTTAGCAAAGAAACCGATTGGGAGAACAACACTTACACTAGATTTGACCAAAGTAAAAGTAGTGATTGCACCAAAGGTATTCGGTCAAAGAAGTTCGGCCCTTTATGATTTTCTATGGAAAAAGAGGGTTATTCGGCTCCAAGGAAAAGAAAGAAAAGTCAGCAATAAGGTAAAGGAAGGATAAAATTCGGCACAAGGAAGGAGAAAAAGAAAAGAAAGGCAGAGGGTTTTCGGCTTTTAGAGAAAAGAGTTTCTGGTAACATTGTGAAGGAAATTCGGTCATTAGCTTCATACCCTAGCATTCGGCACCTACTTATAAGCCTTATAGCCGAATTTTCCCATGCCCAATTCCTCATTCAGCTCCATCACTTCTCCCATCTCATCTCCCCATTTTTCTCCCTGATAACCCCTTGATTCATTCCTTAATTTTCTCTCCTGAACACTTCCCTTGGAGTCCACTTTCACGCCACTTCTATCCTTCTAAAAGGTCAAAATTAAACTTCTAAAAATACTAAACTAGGATTCAAACCTTGGATCTCCTTGCTAGCCACTAACGCCACTTCCCTACACTCTAAGTGGCGTCACTTAGCCACTCTTCCACAAGGCTTTTTGATGCCATTTTTCCCTATCTTTATTTAAAAGCCCAACTTCTTGCCAACAAGGTCCTTTTAATAGTTAAACTATAATTTCATTTACCCTTAGGTTCGAAATCAAACCTTAATTAATACCTACTATAATTATCACATGGCTAGGAACAAAAACACAATTTTTATCAAAACTGAAAACCAACAAAGTTTAGGATTTTAGGATTTTAGGTTTCGTGATTTTTGGGATGTTACAACTCTACCCCCTAAAAGAAATTTCATCCTCGAAATTTCCAACTACTAACACAAACTACCACACCACACTTCCGCTGCGCACTCAAATTCCAACTTAGGTAGATAGCACACTATGGGTAAGTACGTACCATTATTCACATCTGGAGCATCTCCATCCTCTTGACGACGTGCTGCATAGGCCAAAGCTAGCTGCCTTACTTCAGCATGACCAGCACCTCTACCTGGTGCTCCACGACCCAAACCATTTCCACCCCTGGCCTGATCACGACCTCTCGACGGTAGCTGACCACCCCTCGGTGGCTGCACACCACCTCGGTCCACGACTGGCACCTGACCAGACATTCTAGGGCAATTCCTGATCCCATGCTCCATAGATCCACAAGCTAAACAAGCTCTCGTCCTCTTCCAACACTCACCTCCATGGCTTATCCCACAATCAGCACAAGATGGCACCCCTGGATTAGCAACAGGGGGCCCTACTCTAACTGACCCATTAACTTTGGCCCTAACCCTAGGCATCTGTCCAACACTAGGAGTCTCAGCCTCCATTTTACTCTTACCCCTTTCTTTTTCCTGATTTAAGCGCTCAGTGCGCTTTACCTCCTCCGCTATCTTCACTTTCTCCACCAATTTCGAGAAAACTTACCCCCTTTGTTGAGCTATCAATACCCTAAGGCTATCTTCCAGTCCGTCCTTAAACCTAGCGCAACGTTCATAGTCCGTTGCCACCATAACTCTTACGTACCTACCAAGACGCAGAAATTTCGCCTCATACTCCGCCACCGATTTGTTCCCCTGGGTCAAGTTCAAGAACTCCTTCCTCCTAGCATCCATATAAATCGCTCCTACATACTTCCCTTGGAACGCAGCCTTGAAAAACTCCCAAGTGACCCGCTCCGGTTGGATGCCCTCTTTCACTGTCAACCACCACTGGTAGGCTTCTTCCCTAAGCAGTGACACTGCTCCTTTCAACTTTTGCTCAGGTGAGCAATCCAAATCCTCCATTATTCTTTCAGTGGCCTCCAACCAATATTCAGCCACATTAGGAGCCACGCCAGCCACACCCTTAAAGATCTCAGCCCTGTTCGATCGAAGTCACTCCGGAATGGACCCCCGATTTTTGCTGCCATTATTAGGCCCAACGACCTTTTCCAAAATTCTCAGCATTCCTGCGACAATGCATCTTCTCCCACAGCCCGATCACACTGTCCATTCCTAGCCACAGGTGAGGCCAGAGCCTCTTCTACTCCAACATCAGGCATATGGCCCGATGTCGATGATTCAGCGTAACACCTCTGCGGCCTCAGCCACGGCCTCTCGCACCTCTTCTAGAGCTCATCATCGATTTGTGAATTTTTTAAATTAAAAATTTTATGAAGTCTTATTTAGTTTCAATAATTAACCCGATGTTTTATGAAAGCATTTGAAGAGAGTTGTTTTCGTAAATCCTCTACAGTTTCAAGATACTACGGGCTTTAGTTCAATTCTAACATAATCGTCTCAAGTAGCCCTCTAACTATCTACTATATAGCAATTTAAACAGGCTCAAGAATAGAAGAACTTACTTAGTTCGACGTCAGAGACTCGGTGTGCCACTTAGTAAGACTTCCCCTTTTCCAAAAACATTGTAATTCAATTTTTTTTAAAACACAAAAAGAATCAAGTAATAAGGGCCACTTCACAGCCCGAGTTTTGCAACCTAGGCTCTGATACCACTAAATGTAACACCCCAAACCTGGCCTAGACGCTATGGCCAAATTTGACGTGTCACATTGAAGTGTTTTAGCGAAAATCGTGTTTTCATTGAAAACTCTTCTTAAACAAAAGAAACCTTAGTTATCTTAGAAATAAAAACACCTTTCAGTTACGAAAACCTTTTTTAAAACATTTTATTTAAGAAAACTTATCATTCAAAAATTGAGTTGCGAAAGCATAGAAAACATACTATAATTTAGGAAACCCATGTTCAACTTCTCGTAATTACAATGAAAATAGTAATAATAATTCAAGTAACCATAGCATAATGAAAACCTTATTACAATCTATCTGAACACACTTAAAAAGAAATAAAAAACTTAAATGCTTAAAAAAACCAAGTCTGAATTATCTTACTAGCCGGCCACTCAAAGTCCCTCCAAACATCGAACATTTTACTGAGCATCACCTGAAAATTAAATAAAAGAGTGGGGTGAGTTTTCGCAAACTCAGTTTGTACAACCCTTGATAAAAAACAAGCATTCAAAGAGAAATCATTAAACATGCAATGCAATCCCATCCAAATTATCCATCCGCTACACACCAGCTCCGTCCCCTGTCATACCATGTGGGGATATAAATATCGACCCACCCAGCTAACACACCAATGGTAGCTTGGTTGCGGAACTACCTTCATTTACATAGTGGGCTTTAAAAGCCGTCGGTGGATCCACGATTGTTAGGCAACCATGCAATCCTCATATACTTCCTCCGTTCCATAGTTCTCACTCCATATGCAACCTAAACAAAACGCCATATGTATGCATGGAACATCCATAAAACTTAGATTCAACACCTAGGGGTATTTTGTTCGTTTTCGCCCTTAAGGGCATTTCGATAATTTTCCCTTAATTATGGTTTTCACTTACCTTGGCCCATGAACAAGTCTCGCGAGCTAAGATGAACAAATACTATGTACTAGGTAAGATTCCAGAGAAGAGGAGGTGGGTCATTAAGATCGCTTAAGTACCAAGCTCTCCCTAGATCCAATCCTAGACATGCATATACCCGTTGCCACACCATAACCCTATGACTTGCTCACGGTCGAAATATATTAATTAAGTCTTATGTAGTTATCATATACTAGGCCCAAAACCCCTTACAAAGCCTCAAACAAATTCACATACCTGTATCTGGCCAATTAAGCCCATTCATATTTATATGGCCCATTAGGCCCAAATCACCTGTATATGGTCCATTAGGCCCCAATCACATTTATATGGCCCGCTAGGCCCAGTCACATTCATATTCATGCTCACATACAAATTCCTATCACATAGCATCAATCTTCAGTTTTTGCCTATTATGGGCCTAACAGCCCATCAGGCCCATTTTGCCCATTCTGGCCCGTATGGCCAAATCACAACCCAATTCCACAGAATCGCCCGTGGGTCTCAGGCAACCTATTGGTCTGCCCTTTACGAGTGTTCGCGCACTCACAAGGCTACCCTAGCCAAACTTTCGGCTTTTCAGCATTTCGGCTTTTCGGCATTTTAGCATTTCGGCATTTTAGCATTTCGGCTTTTACCGATTCATAGTGTGTGTGCAGTGTATCTACACACCTGGTAGTCAAGCATGCTGCGATTTCCTGAGTCCAAACCTACAATTGATATCACTTAAAGATTAATCTCACATACTTATCGAATACTTTACCAAAATTCAGAATCTAACCTTAACATTACCTTGCGGATAAGTATAACAACCCTTTCACTAACCACGATCAACTCCTAGATCAAACCACAACACCTAAGGAAAAATTCAAAAATGAGCTATGTAACACCCCAAACCCGACCTAGACGTTATGACCGGATCCAACGTGCCACATCAAAACGTTAAAACATTTTTTCATTCTAAGTCTAGGAAATCGTACTTGATGTTCAAAGGATTAATTCATTAAGGGTTAAAGTGAATGGAAGCTGCGCACCAGGTAGGAAACCGGAAAAAGGAGGTGACTCCATCGGACTGCTTAAGTACCAAGCTCTTACGGATCCAATCCTAGACATACACACCGCCATTGCCACACTCTAACATCGCGTATATTTTTAGGTTACCATTGAAATTATGTCTATTTTAGAATAAAACGTACTTAAGTTTGTAAAACGTTATCATAGCAGAAGCCTTGTTTGTAATCGTGTTACTTCGAAATTAGTTTATGTTTTTGGAAAACGAACCCTAGATCTAGCCCATTTTGATAGTTAATATAATTTAAGGTCATCATGATAAGTTATAAATCGAAACCCAATTAAAAATAATCATAAGCGGCCTTATTACATAACAAAACCCAAATCATCAAAGTAAAGAAAATTGAAGTCCAAATCACCAGAAGAAATCCATATTGCGGAACGAGTGGCCACTCCGAATCCCTCGCAGCTCCAAGCCCACTATGGCTGGGGATTACCTGTATGGATGAAAATAAGGGATGAGTTTGGGGAAACTCTGTGTGTAAAATTAACCCAACCATAGCCCATATCACTCAAACCATAGAAACAGTAATAAATTGGCCTTAGCCTGTAATGAATCGTAATTAAGCCCATACGCCCATAACAGATCGGATCGATATTTCATGTATATGCAAAACCCAACACATAACCAACCACATACACCCCTTACCAACCTTTCACCATGTGGGAGACTACTCGACCCACCCAACCGCTACACACCACGTAATTATGCAGATGGTCGCCAGAATGAATAATGTGACAGAGTCACCAGATCTGAATAATCGTGGCGAGCCACGTATCAGTAAATATGTGGCGAGCCACCAGATCGAATAATTGTGGCATAGCCACCAGGACGCTTCCTTCAAAATATAACCCATGTCCCCATGCAACAAATATTCATTCATGGCATACATCATACAGATTTAAATCAACATGCTTTTCAGCCAAAATTAACCCTAGGGGCATATTGGTCATTTACACCTAGGGGTATCATGGTAATTTTCCATACATAAGGGTATTGTAGTGATTTAGCTACTTCTAGGGTTTTCATGCATATCCTATCCATTTACGTCCTATCAAAATACTTACCGCGCATGCTTACCAAATTGAGCCCGTTGGCCCATGAACCAGATTTTTGGCCCATTAAGCCCACATTATCAAAATGTACGAAATCGCACGTACTGCAGTTTATTACCTTCATAATACCAAACATGCAAACCCAACTATCTTACGAGTATTCGCACACTCGTAAATTCCTAAAATACCAACTTTCCGGCATTTCGGCTTTTCGACTTTTGCCGATCTAGTCTATGAGAGGGTGTCACATTACATTGCTTTTGCGACGATTCGTTGTCGATATCCACGCACGAACTGCCTACAATTAAATCACTAACATATTACTCTAGATATCGAATTAATACTGAGTAAATAGCCCCTTACCATATTCGGCCAAACATGCTTAGAACCTTTTTGCTCTTACCTTGTTGCCGAACTATGTCTTAAATCCAAAGTTCTGATCGTTCCACTTGTCCATGCCCTTGATCAGCAGCCTCTAAATCACACCATTTACCAAAGCAGAATAGTTATTACAACCCCTTAGGGCTACAAGTCCAAATCGACAGCCTCCCTAACATTTAGGGATTTCTGCCTTTCCTTAAAATACGAAAGAAAGACTATGTCTTGAAACTACTTACCACCGATTCCTTCGACCAATGTGAAGCCCTAATTTGACCCTAGTCGGGAATGATTTTGGGACCACAAAAATCGAGTCACAAAAATAATTAAGTGTTATATTCTATGCCTATTATAAGTGAAAGTGCATGTGTGAAAGTTGCATGCTTTGATTTTTGTCATTTAAATGTGAAATTGATTAAAAAAGACTTATGTGAAATATATTGAAATTGTGGTAGGTTGAAGTGTAGTGGTCAAATATTGCATGGCTTAAAATATGGGGATTTGCATGTCAAATTCTCCATTTTTATGTAAGTGGCCGGCCATGATGATGGTTGAATAGCCATATATGCATTATATATTATATTATAATAGTTAATGGTTTAAATTATAAAAAAAAAGGGGAAGCCATACATCCTTGCCTTGTGCTTGCCAAATGTTGAGAAAGAAAGAGGAAATATAATTATTAAATGATATTTGGCCACTATATAGGTAAGTGGACGGTAATGGACCACCATTAAAAGTTTTTGATATTAAATTACAAAGATTAATTTAGTAATTGGCTTATTAAAATGAAATATAATAGAAAATGGTGATAAAAACAAAGTTACACCCATCCTTTCTTGCATTTTTTCCGAAAACCATAAAGTAAAGAAAAAGGAAATGAAGCTAAGGCATTCGGCTACGGTGAATGTATAGATTAAGGTATGTTTAATGCTCTTTCATTGAAAATCCTTGTATATTTGGAGTGGTCATCAAGTATAGAAGTCAACTCATGGAAAAATTTTTGTAAATGGATGAAGATGACATTCGGTCATGGATGTTTATATTTCTTTGATGTTGTTTTTGATGTTTTGTGTATTAAGGGTTGATAATAGATGGAAGTTGAATGGTTGTTGTATGTAGATAACATGCATGCTAATAATGTTTTTATTTTCTACTTAATACCTTATTGATTATGAGTTAACATGAATATTTAGTTGAACATATACCTTGAATTATGTTCAAAAATTTTAATTGATTAGTTGTACTCTTCTTTTTGCTTTTGAATATTCGAAATATTGAAGGTGAAAGGGTGGAAAATTTCAAGTTGAAAAGTTATCCAAATGCTGGAAATTCAGCATGCATATTCTTTTATTTAAATGCTTTGACCGAATGTTGGAAGTTAACTTGTATGCTGTCCGTTCTTGCATGAGGGAGTTAAATTGAACTTAAGATAGTTTATTACTAATTAATTTGCTGCTGTAATGCTGTAAATTATTGGCGGTCCAAATTAGGACAAAATCATGGTGTTATGTGCTAGCATGATATGTATGTGTGATTTAAGTGAAAAATGTTTAGATGATTTATAGTAATTGGCTAATGTGTTTTTGTGGATATAGATGCCGAATGTGGACTCAAGAAATTAATTGGAAAATTTGTTGTTTGTTTAGGTGATAGAAAGTATGAAATGGTCTTATGTGATACGTGTATATAAGTAGATGGAAGTGAAGTGTCGTATATTTTTGTATATGGGATTAATTGCACTTTGATTTTAATGTGCATGATTATTACTATGTTTAAAATGTGTGAAAGCCAAATATGCTCATGATACAATGCTTGATTAGTTGATTAAAAATAAGTTAAATTTGTGTAATTCAAGCTCAAGAGCATAAGGAGCCAATTTTGGATAAAGGGAAAGCGAAACTAGTCGATTAGTCAATCCGTAGTTATTTGATAAAATCCAAGGTAAGTTTTGACTAGTCACCTTTAGTATATAATTGACGATGCCTTGATATATGTATATTAGATGAATTGTGACCTTTTGGTTCTACTTGAATTAAGTTGTGTGATAAATAATTTATGTATATGACTTGTAGTCGAATGGTCACTATGGGTTATGTAACACCCCGAACCCGAGACCATCGCCGGTGTCGGACACGAGGGGTTAACAAGCCAAGTTCACATGTTTTGCCCACCAATTTGACATTTCCAGTCAGGCTGGAAAACTGCGTCACTGTCGCCTTAAAAATCATATCTCGAGTTTCAAAACTCGGAAACTAGTTTCGTAAATTTTCCCTGAATTTAGACTCATATATCCATCCATGGATTTATTTCTAGAATTTTTGGTCGGGCCAATTGGTACAGTTTATTAGTTAAAGTCACCCATGTTACAGGGATCGACTGCTCTGACCTTCGCGCGTTATAACTTGAATATCTCTCTGTACAGGGCTTTAACACTGGTGCCGTTTGTTTCTAATGAAACTAGACTCAAAGTGGAATCTGTACATATAAGGCATGACTCCTAATTCTTTCTGGATAATTTATAGTAAATTTTTAAAGTTTCGACAGGGGACCCAGAAACCGTTCTGGCCCTGTCTCACAATAGCCTTAATATCTCTTAACATGTAACTCCTATGACCATTTCGTTTCTTCCATATGAAAATAGACTCATCAAGGTTCATTTACATAGCTTATTCACTATTTAATACCATTCCTACAAATTTTGGTGATTTTTCACATTCACGTCACTGCAGCTGGCAGCATCTGTTTTAAGGTAGGTCTTACCTATTTGGTAGTCTCCATGAACCAACTAGTCTTGCCATACATAGGTTCATATATGATCATTTTAACCATGCCAATGGCTGATCATGTGACCAACATTCCCATTTCCAATCCATTGACACATCATGACACCAAATATATACATACAAACCACAAATAGTCTAAGTTCATGCTTCCTTTTTCGAGCCATTTTCGCATGGCCGTATATATATACATCACAACATATTTAACCAACAAGGGTAGTCCTATACATGCCATCTCAAGTTCAACCAAAATTTATACCAAAATGGAGGCTTGATAGTGTGGATGACTTGACTTCAACGATCCCAAATCCGATTGCTTGAGCGAAATCTAGAAAACCGAGAGCCAAAGCAACGGGTAAGCATTTTATGCTTAGTAAGTCTCAAGGAATATAATCAACTCTAATTACAGCAATACATTCACATAGCCAAATGCATCATTTCATTAATACACATTCTTACTTCACACTTCATCATTATATAATTTCACAAAGTATCAATCAATTCAATAACTGAAATTCATTAGTCGATTGAGCTTAATGTTGCTCAAACATGTCGACTTTCCAATGCACATATAAACGCACCTCATTCTTTGGGCTTTTGAGTGTACTCATTGAATTTATTACAGCAACCAACACTCACCTCCAGCCCAAGATTCTTCGAATATAACCGGATATAACCATGTGCACAAATGCCTTCGGTCTTAGCCCGGATAGAATGTCTCGCATTTACGAATGCCTTCGGTCTTAGCCCGGATGTAGCCACTAGCACAATTGCCTTCGGTCTTAACCGGATATAATTTCCAGCATAATTGTCTTCGGATTTAGCCCGGATATCATTCAATTTCCCATGAACACATACATCAATTATCATTGGACATACATATTTCATTTTCAGTTATTAAGGCTCAAACGCAATTATAGTCACAAGCATATTCGCCTTCGGGACTTAGCCCGGTAGAATTCAAATACTCATGCACACATAATCAATAATCAATACACATCCATACTTTATTTCACATAATTCAAGTAGGGTCACTTCTTGAGGACTTACCTCGGATGTTGTCGAACGGCTTTTTCGGCTATTCGATCACTTTCTCCTTCCCCTTGTCCAATTGTGGCCCTCTAAGCTCTTGAGCTAATTCAAACAAATTCAATTTATTAAAACCTCATTGTGCTAGCTTATGGCCGAATATGACAAGGAGTTTAAATGGTCATATGGCCACCCTTTAGCTTGAATACACAATGGTCATGCACATTTTATACTACATCAAGCAATTCAATACAATTTATTCGAGCATCAAGGAAATGCTAAGGCCTTCAATAGGCTACCCAAGGCCGAATATTCATGTACATGTTGAGGCCAATTATGCACTTAATACCTCACAAAAACAGCATGCATTTTACTAGTTAATGCTTTGCATATTGTGGCTCAAAACTTATAATATAGCATCGAGCACTTATATGTGTGCTAGGCAATTGTGCTTGCAAATTTCACAATTATTCTTCAACATCTTCTTCTTTAAACAAACTTATTCATCACTTCCTTCATAACCAAAACATCATGTGCAAACATATATATACATATATGAGCATGGCGAATTTCAAGGTGTCCATAGCCATCCAAAACACAAATTTTAACTAACATGCAAGAAGCATGAACCATGCTCATGAATGCATCATGGCGAATATGACAATCATGCTCCTTTTCAACTTCAATCATGATAGAACAAAAAGAAAGCTCAAAATCTTACTCAAGAGTAGACAATCCATCATTGCATGCATCATCATCAAGCTTCACACTTAGCATGCAATGGCTTTATCACCATAACAACTTTGGCCAAATACCATTTCCATGGCTTAACAAAGATTTGAGCCATGGCTAACATGCACATCAAGTTAGCAACCAAAACATGCATGAAACTCCTAACACAACCTCATACATACCTTAATCTTGATGCAAACTTAGCCAAATCTCCTCCTAGATCTCTTCCAAACCAAGCATGAAGCAAAAATCCTCCTTCTTTCTTAGTTTTGGCTCAAAGAAAGGATGAACAAAATTTTTTTCTTTCCTTCTCTACAACTCACGGCAATAGGGGGGGAATACCTCACTCACACACATTTTTTTTTCATTCTTTTCTTACCCATACACCTTTGTTTATTATTTCTCCCTAATGCACCAACAAAACATGTTTCATGACATGTTTTGCCCATCCTCTCTTGCCATGGCCGGCCACTTCATGTTGGGGGGGAAATTTGACATGCAAATCCCTTATTTTTGCATGCATGAGCAACTAGTCATCACACATTTCCCCATCATACTTTCAAAGTTCACTACTAGGTACTTTCTAGTGAAATTCGCATTTATAACACTAAATCGAAACATCAAAAATGTCACACACAAATTAACACATATCATAGGCATCAAAATAAATTTTAAATTATTTTTATGCCTCGGTTTTGTGGTCCCGAAACCACATCCCGACTAGGGTCAATTTTTGGCTGTCACAACTCTCCCCACTTAAGAAATTTTCGTCCCGAAAATCTTACCGTAAATAGGTTTGATATCGCTCTTTCATAGAGTTCTCGGTCTCCCAAGTAGCTTCTTCTATCCCGTGCTTGAGCCATAACACTTTCACCGTGGAACCCGCTTGTTTCGCAACTCTTTCACTTCGTGATAGGATACGAATCGGTTCTTCCTCATAACTCATATTAGCTTGAATTTCAATTTCGATGGACTAATCACACGCGATGGATCGGATCTATAGCGTCAAGCATCGAAACGTGAAAGACATCGTGAATCTTTTGAGTTCGGGGCAAAATCAAACGATATGCCATGGACCGACTCGCTTCGGATATCTCATATGGCCCAATGAACCTCGGCTCACCTTGCCCTTACTACCGAATCGAGTATCTTTTTCCAAGGCGATACCTTGAGAAACACTTTATCACCCACCGATACTCGATATCCTTACGCTCAGATTCGCGCACGACTCGACGATCGGAGGCTATCTTCGACTTTCACGGATTACTTTCACTTTCGCTCAAAGATCTCTAATCAAATCCACCCGAAAATCTTGTTTTCACCAAGCTCATCCAAAACAATGGTGTACGGCATTTACGATCGCACAAAGCCTCGTAGGGTGCCATCTTAATACTTGATTGAAAGTGTTGTTATAAGCGAATTCAATCAACGGCAAATACCGCTCCCATGAACCACTAAACTCGAGGACGCAACATCTTAACATATCCTCAAGTATCTCGAATTATCCGCCGGATTGACCATCGGTTTGGGGGTGAAAGGCGTATTGAATGCAACTTGGTACCCAAAGCTTCTTGCAACTTTTTCCAAAATCGTGAGGTAAATCTCGGATCTCTATCCGACACGATGGAAATAGGCACCCGTGTAATCTCACAACTGAGAACGTACAATTCGGCTAATTTGTCCATTGAAAATCCGTGACGTCACGGGACAAAGTGAGCCGACTTAGTCAATCTATCAACCACGACCCAAACCGCATCCTTCTTACTTGTCGACAATGGCGGTCCGGATACAAAGTCCATTGTGACTCGATCCCATTTCCACTCGGGTATCGTGATTGGTCAAGTAATCCTCAAGGCACCGATGTTCCGCTTTCACTTGTTGACATATTAAACATCTCAAATAAAGTCGGAGATGTCTCGCTTCATATCATGCCACCAAACCGACGCTTCAAATCATTGTACATCTTCGTACTCCGGGTGGATTGCCATTCGGCTACAATGGGCTTCATTCAGAATTATCGAAATGAGTTCAATTCTTTGGAACACACAGACGACTTTTGAACCTCAAACAATCGTCATCGTCGATTTGAAATTCGAGTCCTTGTTCGAACACACTCAAATTTCGCTTTTGCGACCAACTCGTCGTCGACTTTCTCGAGCTTCTCGAATTTGATGTATCAATAGTGGTTTGGCTTTCAATTCAGCTACTAACACACTATCGGATTGGACGGACATGTGCACGCTCATCGCTCGAAGTTTAATAATGATTTACGACTCAAGGCATCCGCAACCACATTCGCCTTTCCGGGTGATAGTCAATGATCAGCTCATAATCCTTTAACAACTCGAGCCAACGTCTTTGTCGCAGATTTAAGTCTCTTTGGGTCATCGATATTTGAGACTCTTGTGATCCGAGTACACATGGCACCTTTCACCAAATAAGTAATGTCGCCATATCTTTAAGGCGAACACGATGGCGCCAATTCGAGATCATGAGTCGGATAATTTTTCTCATGTGGCTTTAATTGCCTCGACGATAGGCCACAACTCGACCCTCTTGCATCAATACACAACCTAATCCAAGTAGGGAGGCGTCGCTATAGATGACAAACTCTTTGCCGGACTCGGGTTGCACTAGAATTGGGGCTTCAATGATAAGTTTTCATTGATCGAAACTTTTTGACATTTCTCCATCCATTCAACTTAACATCCTTTTGGAGTAGCCGTCATCGGCGTGGCTATCGTTGAGAATCCTTTACAAATCGTCGGTAATAACTAGCAAGCCCCAAAAAGCTCGAACCTCAAGAATATTTCTGAGGCTTCCAATTAAGTATGGCTGAAATTTTATTCGTGTCGACTCGAATACCGGCGAGATACCACATGACCCAAGAAGCTAACCTCTTAACCGTAACTCACACTTCTTGAACTTAGCATATAATTGCTTATCCCATAAAATTTGCAAGACTAACCGCGGTGTTCAAGATGTTCGGTCTCATTTCTTGAATAGACCAAGATGTCATCAATAAACACGACTACTTAATCGATCCAAATATGGTCTAAAGATCCGATTCATCAAATCCATAAATACCGTAGGGCATTAGTGAGCCCAAACGGCATCACTAGGAACTCATAGTGACCATATCTCGCTCAAGGCGGTCTTGGGCACGTCCGAATCTCGGATTCGCAATTGATAATAGCCCGATCTCAAATCTATTTTCGAGAATACCGAGGTTCCTTCAGCTTGATCGAACAAGTCATCAATACGTGGAAACGGATACTTGTTCTTTATCGTCGCTTTATTGTCGACGATAGTCGATGCACGTACCGCATGGTTCCATCCTTCTTCTTCACGAACAACACCGGCGCACCCCAAGGCGAAAAACTCAAGCGAGCAAAACCTCTATCCACCAATTCTTGCAACCGAGCTTTCAACTCCTTTAATTCCGTTGGTGCCATACGAGACGGAGCTATCGAAATTGAGTGGTACGGTACCAATTCGATGCCAAATTCTATTTCCGAACAGTGGTAAACCCGCAATTCTTGGGAAAACATCCGGTATTCACAAACCACGGGCACAGATTCGGGTTTCTTTTCGATTCCTTGTCATCGAAAGCACGACGCAAGGTACGCCGCACCCTTTTCTTACATATTTCGGGCCAATATCGGCGATATTACGGTGGCAACCCTTTAAGTCCGTAGCCTCAAATTAATAGTCTTGCTCTTGCAATTTACAACCGCATCGCATGGTCAACCAATCCAAACCAAGAATAACGTCGAACTCATCGAACGGCAAAAGCATCAAGTCCGCCGGAAAACAAGAACCTCGAACACTAGGGGACTTTTCTTGCACACTTTGTTGACAAGCACGTAATGACCCAAGGGTTTGACACCGAATTACAAACTCAAGAGACTCAATAGGCAAAGTCTTCTTGGATGCTAAGGTTTCATATATATGAATGAGTAGAACCAGGTCAATCAAAGCAATCACATTTGTATTGAAAAGAGTGAAAGTACCAGTAATGACATCTAGAGAGGCAAGATCCTCACGTGCGCGCAGATGGCATAAGTCCTTGCAGAGCACGAGCCTCAGATCCGATGGTAGCATCTCTAGATCCTCTCGACCGCCAACGACATTGCCCATATTTCTAGGTGGCCTACCTCGAGCGAAGAGTAGCACCGGGTTTCCACTCGACTCACATTCTGCTCAAGCATCCTCAGCAATCCTTCATAAAGTGGTCGGCCGATCCACACTTATAGCAGAGCGATCACGAAACCAACAGCTCCCGAATGCCATTTGCCACAATGTGGACACTCGCCTCTCTCTACGATCATTTCCACCATCGGCGATCAAGTGACTCGTGTGGTCACAGGGGTCGATCGCGTCCTCGTCTAGAAAAGCCCAAACGCCTCTAGACCGGCTCGCATCATCTCAAATCTCTTCGATGCTTGTTGAAGAGACTTTCCGAGGACCTCTTTCGAATTCTCCAGTTCCCACATCAGCTTTTTGTTTCTCCTTTCTAAGCTCTTCGCTTTACAAGCTCGCTCAACAAGTACTACGAACTCTCGTATCTCGAGAATGCCAACAAACATCCTTATATCATCATTCAGCCCATCCTCAAGCGTTTACATAATAGCTTGGACGAAATGCATTCTCGCAGCATCGGCTAAGCCTCACAAACTTTCGCTCGTAGTCGGTAACGGACATAGAACCTTGCTTAAGATCAAGAAATTCCCTCCGCTTTTGGTCGATGAATCTCGATCGATATACTTTTTTTGAACTCGGTTTGAAAGAATTCCCAAGTCACTTGCTCTCTAGGCACCACGAAGTCGAGTACTCCACCAATAGTAGGCGGACTCACGTAGCAAGGAGATGGTACACTTTAAGCACTCATCGGTGTACAGGATAGCTCATCGAGCACCGGATAGTGTTATCCAACCAAAATTCAGCTCGCTTCGGCATCATCATCATCCGTAGCCTTAAATTCAGTGGCCCCATGTTTTCGAATCCTATCGACTGGGGCTTACTTGACCTTATTTGGTCACCACCGGAGGTATTGTAGGTGTGGGGTTGCATTTGTCGGGAATGGAGGTTGTGGAACAGTAGTGTTAGTTCGAATGTATTGATTAAACCATTCGCTCATCACACTATAAAAGGCTTGCCTAGCCTCGTCATTCGGATTGCTGGCCATAGGTTGAGAGTCCTTGGCGCTGTCCCTTGCGCGGAGCAGCGCCACACTCTCCACATCATCAGCTATCGCTTCGGTTGGGATCGGATCCATTGCTATAAACAAACACAAAGTCAAATTGTCGAAATCACCACACTATCGATTCATCATTTAATGGCATGTATAGCTAGACCCCAAACACATCACGGTAGTCCTAGAATCGACTAAACCGTGGCTCGATACCAATAAAATTGTAACACCCGAACCCGAGACCATCGCCGTGTCGGACACGAGGGGTTAACAAGCCAAGTTCACATGTTTTGCCCACTAATTTGACATTTCCAGTCAGGCTGGAAAACTGCGTCACTGTCGCCTTAAAAATCATATCTCGAGTTTCAAAACTCGGAAACTGGTTTCGTAAATTTTCCCTGAATTTAGACTCATATATCCATCCATGGATTTATTTCTAGAATTTTTGGTCGGGCCAATTGGTAGAGTTTATTAGTTAAAGTCACCCATGTTACAGGGATCGACTGCTCTGACCTTCGCGCGTTATAACTTGAATATCTCTCTGTACAGGGCTTTAACACTGGTGCCGTTTGTTTCTAATGAAACTAGACTCAAAGTGGAATCTGTACATATAAGGCATGACTCCTAATTCTTTCTGGATAATTTATAGTAAATTTCTAAAGTTGCGACAGGGGACCCAGAAACCGTTCTGGCCCTGTCTCACAATAGCCTTAATATCTCTTAACATGTAACTCCTATGACCATTTCGTTTCTTCCATATGAAAACAGACTCATCAAGGTTCATTTACATAGCTTATTCACTATTTAATACCATTCCTACAAATTTTGGTGATTTTTCACATTCACGTCACTGCAGCTGGCAGCATCTGTTTTTAATGTAGGTCTTACCTATTTGGTAGTCTCCATGAACCAACTAGTCTTGCCATACATAGGTTCATATATGATCATTTTAACCATGCCAATGGCTGATCATGTGACCAACATTCCCATTTCCAATCCATTGCCACATCATGACACCAAATATATACATACAAACCACAAATAGTCTAAGTTCATGCTTCCTTTTTCGAGCCATTTTCGCATGGCCGTACATATATACATCACAACATATTTAACCAACAAGGGTAGTCCTATACATGCCATCTCAAGTTCAACCAAAATTTATACCAAAATGGAGGCTTGATAGTGTGGATGACTTCGACTTCAACGATCCCAAACCGATTGCTTGAGCGAAATCTAGAAAACCGAGAGCCAAAGCAACGGGTAAGCATTTTTATGCTTAGTAAGTCTCAAGGAATATAATCAACTCTAATTACAGCAATACATTCACATAGCCAAATGCATCATTTCATTAATACACATTCTTACTTCACACTTCATCATTATATAATTTCACAAAGTATCAATCAATTCAATAACTGAAATTCATTAGTCGATTGAGCGAATGTTGCTCAAACATGTCGACTTTCCAATGCACATATAAACGTACCTCATTCTTTGGGCTTTTTGAGTGTACTCATTGAATTTATTACAGCAACCAACACTCACCTCCAGCCCAAGATTCTTCGAATATAACCGGATATAACCATGTGCACAAATGCCTTGGTCTTAGCCGGATAGAATGTCTCGCACGAATGCCTTGGTCTTAGCCGGATGTAGCCACTAGCACAATTGCCTTCGGTCTTAACCGGATATAATTTCCAGCATAATTGTCTTCGGATTTAGCCGGATATCATTCAATTTCCCATGAACACATACATCAATTATCATTGGACATACATATTTCATTTTCGTTACTAAGGCTCAAACGCAATTATAGTCACAAGCATATTCGCTTCGGGACTTAGCCCGGTAGAATTCAAATACTCATGCACACATAATCAATAATCAATACACATCCATACTTTATTTCACATAATTCAAGTAGGGTCACTTCTTGAGGACTTACCTCGGATGTTGTCGAACGGCTTTTTTGGCTATTCGATCACTTTCTCCTTCCCTTGTCCAATTGTGGCCCTCTAAGCTCTTGAGCTAATTCAAACAAATTCAATTTATTAAAACCTCATTGTGCTAGCTTATGGCGAATATGACAAGGAGTTTAAATGGTCATATGGCCACCCTTTAGCTTGAATACACAATGGTCATGCACATTTTATACTACATCAAGCAATTCAATACAATTTATTCGAGCATCAAGGAAATGCTAAGGCCTTCAATAGGCTACCCAAGGCCGAATATTCATGTACATGTTGAGGCCAATTATGCACTTAATACCTCACAAAAACAGCATGCATTTTACTAGTTAATGCTTTGCATATTGTGGCTCAAAACTTATAATATAGCATCGAGCACTTATATGTGTGCTAGGCCGAATTGTGCTTGCAAATTTCACAATTATTCTTCAACATCTTCTTCTTTAAACAAACTTATTCATCACTTCCTTCATAACCAAAACATCATGTGCAAACATATATATACATATATGAGCATGGTCAATTTCAAGGTGTCCATAGCCATCCAAAACACAAATTTTAACTAACATGCAAGAAGCATGAACCATGCTCATGAATGCATCATGGCCGAATATGACAATCATGCTCCTTTTCAACTTCAATCATGATAGAACAAAAAGAAAGCTCAAAATCTTACTCAAGAGTAGACAATCCATCATTGCATGCATCATCATCAAGCTTCACACTTAGCATGCAATGGCTTTATCACCATAACAACTTTGGCCAAATACCATTTCCATGGCTTAACAAAGATTTGAGCCATGGCTAACATGCACATCAAGTTAGCAACCAAAACATGCATGAAACTCCTAACACAACCTCATACATACCTTAATCTTGATGCAAACTTAGCCAAATCTCCTCCTAGATCTCTTCCAAACCAAGCATGAAGCAAAAATCCTCCTTCTTTCTTAGTTTTGGCTCAAAGAAAGGATGAACAAAATTTTTTTCTTTCCTTCTCTACAACTCACGGCAATGGGGGGGGAATACCTCACTCACACACATTTTTTTTCATTCTTTTCTTACCCATACACCTTTGTTTATTATTTCTCCTAATGCACCAACAAAACATGTTTCATGACATGTTTTGCCCATCCTCTCTTGCCATGGCCGGCCACTTCATGTTGGGGGGAAATTTGACATGCAAATCCCTTATTTTTGCATGCATGAGCAACTAGTCATCACACATTTCCCCATCATACTTTCAAAGTTCACTACTAGGTCCTTTCTAGTGAAATTCGCATTTATAACACTAAATCGAAACATCAAAAATGTCACACACAAATTAACACATATCATAGGCATCAAAATAAATTTTAAATTATTTTTATGCCTCGGTTTTGTGGTCCCGAAACCACATCCCGACTAGGGTCAATTTTGGGCTGTCACAGGTTAAGCTTGAATGGTGAAATGGATATGTGATATTTATGTATCACTTTTGAACCGAAATGTAAATGACGGTGCTCATATGGAGCTTATATCCGAATGTAGCAAATGACTACTAATGTGATATGTTGAATGAGATGTGTTAATATATGATTAAATATGCATGATATTTGATGTATATCCGGACTTAAGGTCCGCAGGCTTCGTGCTGGAATTGTATCCAGACTTAAGGTCCGCAGGCTTAGTGCTGGAATTGTATTCGGACTTAAGGTCCGCAGGCTTCATGCTGGAATTGTATCCAGGCTTAAAGACCCGCAGGCTTCGTGCTGGAATTGTATCCGGACTTAAGATCCGCAGGCTTCGTATTGGTACTATATCTGGACTTAAGGTCTGCAGGCTTCGTACTGGTACTATATACAGGCTTAAAGTCCCGTAGGCTTTGTGTTGGTGATTGAATTCAAGGTTTAAACCTAGCAGGCTTAACGCCGATGATTCGAATAAGATTATGAATTTGAATGTTCGAGGTAAACTACTACTGATTATGTATGTTACATTATGAGGGCCAGGTTCGTATTATGTACTCGTATGTGATTTTGATTTGGATTGAATTATAAGTGTATAAAGTGATGCATATGTGAATAAGTGTTACAACTATAAATGTGATCGTGATACATTCGGTAAATCTGTGAAGTTATGTGGAAGTATATGATTGTTATATGTGATTATGATCATGGAAAATTAAATGTGGATATGATATTGTATTTTGTTCGTTTTGATTGAATTAAAGTTGATAGTGAAGCATTTTAAATGCCTATGTTATAGAAGTTCAATCTTGAATGACATGATATACATGTTTAAATAATATGAAAGCAAAGAATGTGTGAAAGAGTAGATTGTAATAAATCTGCTTGGGACAAAGAGATAACATGATTTTTGGAAAATTACCATAAATAGTGGGAGTTGAGTTAGAGGCTAAATAAATTATGTAATGAAGGCTTAATGAGTCTAGTTTCTTATAAAAGAAACTGTGTAAGCAAAATAATTTCCGATAATGAGATATTTGAAGTGGCGTGGGACAGAGTCAAAATGACTTCGAGGTCCCCTATTCTGTATTTAGAAAATCATTGTAAATTGTAAAATGATGGTTATAAAATAAAATTTATATCATTAGATTCCTTAATGAGTCTAGTTTCAAATGAAATAAGCGAGAACATGTTTTGAATTCTGTACAATGAGAAATCTGATTCAAAGAGAAGAATGGTCAGAATAGTAAAACAGTGAAACAGGAGAAACTTTAAGAAAAATCTGGTATTGATTGGTCAATCCAAAAATTCTGAAAATTTTATGGATAGAAGATATATGAGTTTATTTTCAGAGAAAATTAACGGAAATTGATTTTGAGTTTCGTAGCTCTAGTTATAAATAATTTAGTGACTGTTGCTCAGGAAGATAGCTTGTCATAAAATTGAGTATATATTGTAAACATTGATTAAACATGTAAATGAGCTGCTAATTGTTTTCTTAAGAACTTACTAAGCGCAAAGCTTACCACCCTTCTTTCCCTTGTTCTCTAGGAGCTGCTAACTGTTGAGCTAAAGCTATTGGTGTAGTGATTTCAAGTACTTTGGGTCTATGGCATGTATAGGTGTGTAAATATTAGAGTATGTGATATGGCTTTAACCGTATGTGTTGGCCTATTTTGATTATGGGGTTGCAAATCCATTTTAATTATGCATATATGTGCTATGGTATTACGTGATGAGTTTATAATAAGTAAAGCATGAATTTTCCAAGTTTTTCTTAAGTTCTCGGTTTAGTCCCGAACCACCCCGGATGTATGTTTTGGGCCTCGTAAGCCCCATAAGGGACATATTGCATGAAAAAAAGGAAAAGTTTTTAATTGTTTGAGATTTCTTGGCCCTGTTTAGTATAGAAGCGTTAGTAAAAGTCAGGTAGCACCTCGAACCCCATCCCGGCTTCGGATGCAGGCAAGGGGTGTTACAACCAATGTTTCCAATTGATGCCTACTTAAATCCAATGCCACTCTACCCTCAAACGATCACCAAAGTCAAGCCTTCAGTGTTTTCAATATTCGCTAAGTCCCTATGAAAGTGGGGTTTTCGATTTTTTGCAAATGTAGAAAAAGATGAATTAATAGGGTTTACCGTGGTCTTGTCGACAAAAACTTAAGGTTTAAAGGAGGAAAGAATCGCCAAAGATGATAAGAAAAATAAGAGAATTTTGCTAGGAAAAATCGCAGAGAAGAAAGTGTAGCTTTGGGATTTTGGCTTTTTATAGCCAAAGGCTATGAAGGTTTTGAAACGTCTCAAGGGAAGGATGGAGATGAACAAGAGGTTAGAAGGGTTCGGCTATGAAGGAGAAAGGAGAATAAGAAAAGGTTGATGAAGAGAGGGAGAAAATGAAAAGGAAATGGTCAAAAACGCCCAACTTCCCTTAATGCCGAATTTATATCGACCTTAACCCTAGCCGAATTTTGCCTCCCTAAAGCTCCCTTGGCGGCCAACTCTTGCTCCTCAAGAGTCCATTATTCGCCAACACAGCTCTCCCTAATCAGCTCCTAAATTCTCTCCTTATCCCTCCTTACTCAATCTCTGAGCAACTCCAACTCTTCCTAATAGTCTTTCACTTCAGTCCCACTACTTACCTTTCCCATTCATAAAAATTAATCCCTTTTTTGCTGTCATTGTGACTTGAACCTGGGTCCTCCCAATCATCCACATGCCAATTATAGCATTCCCAGTGGCGTCACTTAGCCACTTTACCACATGCTTCCTTGTGATTTATTTTACATAATTAATACCTAAAAGCCCAATTAACCAGAACCCCTTTTTCTTATGGAATTAAAATTAATTAAAACTACCGGGTTTTACCTTAAGCTTGGGCCTTCTAAAGGCCCACTAACGTACTTAATCCTACGACAAACAAACAGGAAACAGAATTTTTAAATTTTTCCAACATTTTTAAAATTCCCGAAAATTGGGGCGTTATAACTCTACCCTCCTTAAAGAAATTTCGTCCTCGAAATTTACCTGGTCCAAACAGATGAGGGTATTGTTGTTGCATCGCCTCCTCTGGCTCCCAAGTAGCTTCCTCTCTGCCATGATTACGCCAAAGCACCTTTACTAATGGGACATATTTCCTTCTCAGAATCTTAACATCTCGATCCAAAATTTGCACAGGCTCCTCCTCAAAAGTCAAATCAGTTTGCACCTCAATTTCTACAACCGGCACGACATGAGTAGGGTCAGAACGATAATGCCTTAACATGGAGACGTGGAAAACATCGTGAATCCTGTCCAACTCTAGAGGTAATTCCAACTGATAAGCTATTGGGCCTACTCACTTCAAAAGCCGATAAGGCCCAATGAACCGCGGACTCAACTTGCCTTTCTTAACAAACCTCAATATCTTATTCCAAGGAGAAACCTTTAAAAAGACCATATCCCCTATTGAGTACTCAATCTCCTTACACTTCAAATCTGCATACGATTTTTGCCTATCAGATGCTTCTTTCAAGCGGTCCCTAATTATTCTGACCTTAGCCTTAGTATCAGCCACCAATTCCGGTCCAAAAACTTGTCGCTCCCCTAGCTCCGTCCAACAACTAGGTGTATGACACCTTCGACCATACAGTGCTTCATACGGTGCCATTCGAATACTCGCCTGATAACTGTTATTGTACGCAAATTCTGCCAACGGTAAGTAGTCCTCCCAACTACCTCGAAAGTCAATCACGCATCCCCTTAACATGTCCTCCAGAATCTGAATGACCCTTTCTGACTGACCATCAGTTTGGGGATGGAAAGCCGTACTGAAGTTCAACCGCATCCCCAATGCCTCATGCAACTTTTGCAAAACCGAGATGTGAATCTGGGATCCCGGTCAGAGATAATCGAAACTCGGACTCCATGAAGTCACACAATCTCCGCCACATACAGTTTGGCTAACTTTTGAAGTGAAAAGTCGGTACGTACTGGTATGAAATGGGCCGATTTGGTCAACCTATCCACAATCACCCATACCGAGTCTTTCTTCGATGGTGTCAACGGCAACCCACTCACAAAGTCCATGGTTACCCTCTCTCACTTCCAAAGTGGTATCTTTACTGGCTGCAACAGTCCAGAAGGTAATTGATGCTCAACTTTCACTTGTTGGCATGTCAAACATTTTCCTACAAACTCCGTCACTTCTCGCTTAAGTCCAGCCCACTAGTACAATTCCCGCAAGTTGTGATACAACTTATTCCCTCCAGGATGCATGGCACATAGTCCCCCATGAGCTTCCTTCAATATTGTCTGCCTCAAGTCAGAGTCCTTCGGAACACAAATTCTTCCTCGGAAACATAGAACTCCATCACCATTTAAACCGAACTCAGAAGTTTTCCCTTCCTTAACTTGTTGAAAACGAGCGACCAAAGACTCATCTTCCAACTGCTTTTCCTTAATCTGGTCCACCCAGGTTGGCTTTACTTACAATTTAGCCAACAAACTACCATCATCATACAAACTCAAACGAGCAAACATTGCTCTCAGATCAGATACGGTTCTACGACTCAAAGCATCGGCTACCACATTAGCCTTTCCTAGGTGATACTCGATTGAACAGTCATAATCCTTAAGCAACTCAATCCATCTCCTTTGCCTAAGGTTCAGCTCCTTCTGAGTCAACAAATACTTAAGACTCTTATGGTCTGTGTATATAATGCACCTCTCTTTGTACAGGTAATGTCTCCAAATCTTAAGTGCAAAAACCACTACTGCTAATTCCAAATCATGAGTAGGATAGTTCCCCTCGTGAGGCTTAAGCTGCCGTGACGCATATGCAACCACCTTACCCTCTTGTATTAACACGCAGCCCAAACCTACATGTGATGCGTCGCTGTACACAGTAAAATCCTTTCCAGACTCATTGAATTAACACAGTGCTTCATCAAAACTTTCTTCAACTTTTCAAAAGCTTCCTCATTGGGTCTCAGTCTATACAAATGGTACCCTTTCCTTATGAGTTTAGTCGAGGTGCACCAACACCGAAAAACCTTCCACAAACCTTCAGTAGTATCCCCGCTAATCCCAGAAACTCAAGATCTCGACATCTTGACCTAGGCGGCTTCCACTCCAAAATCGCTTCAATTTTTGAGGATCCACCTTAATCCCTCGCAGAGACCACATGTCCTAAGAAAGTTACCTCCTCAACCAGAATTCACACTTCTTGAACTTTGCATAAAGTTCCTTCTCCTTAACACTTGTAGCACTATACGAAGATGCTCATCATGCTTTGCTTCCGTTTCAGAATATACCAGAATATCGTCAATAAAGACGACTACGAATTGATCCAGAAATGGTTGAAACACCCGATTCATCAGATCTATAAATGTCGTAGGAGCGTAGCCTAAATGGCATAACCAGAAATTCGTAATGACCATACCGAGTCTTGAATGCCGTCTTATGGATATCCGTTTTCTTGACCCTCAACTAATGATATCCAGATCTAAGGTTGATCTTAGAAAATACAGAAGCCCCCTTAAGCTGGTCAAACAGATTGTCAATCCTTGGCAGTGGATACTTATTCTTAATGGTCAGTTTGTTCAACTGGCGATAGTCAATGCACATCTGCATTGTACCATCCTTCTTCTTCACGAATAACACCGGTGCTCCCCATGGAGACACGCTTGGCCTAATAAAGCCTCTATCCAACAACTCTTGAATTTGTGCCTTTAGCTCCACCAACTCCTTCGCTGCCATCCTATACGGTGCGATAGACACTGGCGCTGTTCCAGGCAACAAGTTGATTCCAAACTCCACTTCTCAGTTTGGAGGTAATCCTAGAAGCTCCTCCGGAAAAACATCTTGAAACTACTTTACGGTCCTGGCCTTATCCACTGTCAATCCCTTCTCTTCCGACTGGCTTACGAATGCCAAATAGGCCTCACAACCTTTTTGAATCCACTTTTCGGTCCTCAATGCCGACACCATATTAGACAAATAATCCCTTCGCTCACCTATCATCATAACCTCCTCACCCTCCGTGGTCCTTAACACCATTCGTTTTGCAGCACAATCCAAATTTGCCCTATGCTTAACAAGCCAGTTCATTCCCAGAATGAGGTCAAACTCTCCGAACGGCAACTCCATTAGATCTCCAGGAAAGATCCTACCTTGAGTTTCTAGGGGTACATCCCTATACAGTTTGTCTACCCTAACCGAGTGGCCCAAAGGACTTAACACAGAGACCCCACTCACTATCTTTTTAGAATGCACTCCCAATGACCCAGATATGGCACATGTAACATAGGAATGAGTAGATCCAATATCCACCAAAGCAGTATACGGCATGCTAGAAACCAAAAACGTACCAGTTATGACGGGTGCATCGCCCTTCTCTCGACGACGAGCCACATACACCAACGCTGGTTGTCGAGCCTCAGCATTTCCGGCACCCCTACCAGGCGCCCCTGGACCTCGACCATTTTTATTTCCATTTTTGCCCCTACCTTGTCTACGTCCACTCGGTGGTTGTGGTCCACCTCTCGCGGGTTGAACAACCTTCTGTACAGCAACCTGAGCCTGATCAGCTCTCTATGAGCAGTCCTTAACTCTATGCTCCATAGATCTGCATCGAAAACAAGCACCGGAACGTTTCCTACACTCACCCAAATGTACCTTTCCACAGTATCCACAAATTGGCGGTCTAACCACATTCACCGAAGCTGCTCGAACTGGCTCCTCCACTCTCGCCCTTTTGACATTCTTATTTGCTCCACCCGAAGGTCCAGAATCCCTTTAGAAACGGTTCTTATCTTTCTCACGGTTCTGCCTCTCAGTATGCTTTACCTCCTCAACTATCTTAGCTTTTTCCACCGAACCGCAAATCCCGCCCCTCTCGCAGAGCAATCAGACCTTAAGGTCATCTCGAGTCCATCCTCAAAGTTTAACGCTACGCTTATACTCGTAGCGACTATCCCCACAAAGATCTGGCTCGGCCTCGTAAACTCAAACCTCGACTCAAAGAATAGCTTTACATCCTTGGACCAGATTCAGAATTCCTTCTGCGGGTATCCACATAACTTGCCCCGACGCACTTTCCTTTAAAGGCTATCTTAATGACTCCCAAGTAACCCTATCACCGGGTTCCATCCTCACGGTGAGCCACCATCGATAAGCCTCATCTCGCAGCAGCGATACGGCCCCCTTCAGCTTCTGCTCCACCGAGCAATCCAAGTCATCCATAATTTGTTCTGTGGCCTCCAACCAATATTCCACCATGTTCGGGGCTACACCAGATACGCCCCTAAAGATCTCCGCTCCATTAGCTCGGAGCCGTTCAGAAATCGATCCTCGAATTCCGTTGCTCGAACTTGCCCCGGCAACCCTTTCCAGAACTCGACGCAGAGCTGCGGCAGGCGCCATCCCCGCACCACGATCATGAGACTCCACTTGTTGCCGATGGTACGGTGCATCGCCATGCATATGTCCCAAGATGAAGATACCGCCGAGCCCTTCCTCGGCCACGCCCACGGCCTCTTCCACGAGTGGCTCTTGTACTCATATCGTATTATCCGATTATGAATTTTATGCATTAATATCATTCCAATGTTTATTACAGATGTTTTATGATTCGCATAAGAATTGAGTTGGTTTTCGCAGAATCGATGTCTAGCTACGCTTTTAGTCTTTTAGCAAGCTTTTCTAGGATTTCAAGTAGCATCCTATCTAGAGTATTCTAGTAAAGTTTCAAAGATGACAGATAATTCGAATATATTCGTAAAAATTCGAATACTTACAGGCTTGGTAGGAGATTCTGAATGCCACCTTCAGAAGTCCAGATTTTAAAAGCAGATTTTTTTTTTGAAATCTTCATTTTTATAAACCCATTCCACGAATGAGTTGTCGCAACTCGCTCGATACCACAAAATGTAACACCCCAAACTCAGCCTAGACGTTATGACCGGATCCAATGTGCCACATCAAAATGTTAAAACATTTTTTCATTCTAAGTTTAGGAAATCGTACTTGATGTTCAAAGGATTAATTCATTGAGGGTTAAAGTGAATGGAAGCTGCGCACCAGGTAGGAAACCAGAAAAAGGAGATGAGTCCATCGGACTGCTTAAGTACCAAGCTCTTACGGATCCAATCCTAGACATGCACACTGCCATTGCCACACTCTAACATCGCGTATATTTTTAGGTTACCATTGAAATTACGTCTATTTTAGAATAAAACGTATTTAAGTTTGTAAAACTTTATCATAGCAGAAGCCTTGTTTGTAATCGTGTTACTTCGAAATCATTTTATGTTTTTGGAAAACAAACCCTATATCTAGCCCATTTTGATAGTTAATATAATTTAAGGTCATCATGATAAGTTATAAATCGAAACCCAATTAAAAATAATCATAAGCGGCCTTTTTACATAACAAAACCCAAATCATCAAAGTAAAGAAAATTAAAGTCCAAATCACCAGAAGAAATCCATATTGCAGAACGAGTGGCCACTCCGAATCCCTCATAGCTCCAAGCCCACTATGGCTGGGGATTACCTGCATGGATGAAAATAGGGGATGAGTTTGGGGAAACTCAGTGTGTAAAATTAACCCAACCATAGCCCCTATCAGCTCAAACCATAGAAACATAATAAATTGGCCTTAGCACAGAACAGAATACAGAATTAAGCCCATAGGCCCATAACAGATCAGATAAGATATTTCATGTATATACAAAACCCAACCATAACCAACCACATACACCCCCTTACCAATCTTTCACCATGTGGGGAGACTACTCGACCCACCCAACCGCTACACGCCACAGAATTATGCAGCATGGCTGCCAGAACAGATAATGTGACAGAGTCACCAGATACAGATAATCGTGGCAGAGCCACCAGATCAGAGAATTGTGGCATAGCCACCAGGACGCTTCCTCCAAAATATAACCCATGCCCCCATGCAAAAAATATTCATTCATGGCATACATCATACAAATTTAAATCAACATGTTTTTCAGACAAAATTAACCCTAGGGGCATATTGGTCATTTACACCTAGGGGTATCATGGTAATTTTCCATACATAAGGGTATTGTAGTGATTTAGCTACTTCTAGGGTTTTCATGCATATCCTATCCATTTACGTACTATCGTAATACTTATCGCAAGATACTTACCAAATTGAGCAGTTGGCCCATGAACCCGATTTTTGGCCCATTAAGCCCACATTATCAAAATGTACAAAATCACACGTACTGCAGTTTATTACCTTCAGAATACCAAACATGCAAACCCAACTATCTTACGAGCATTCGCACACTCATAAATTCCCAATATACCAACTTTCTGGCATTTGGGCTTTTCGGCTTTTGCCGATCTAGTCTATGAGAGGGTGTTAGTTACACACCTATTTTGCGAAGATTCGTTGTCGAGATCCACGCACGAACTGCCTACAATTAAATCACTAACATATTACTCTAGATATCGAATTAATACTGAGTAAATAGCCCCTTACCATATTTGGCCAAACATGCTTAGAACCTTCTTGCTCTTACCTTGTTGCCGAACTATGTCTTAAATCCAAAGATCTAATCATTCCACTTGTCCAAGCCCTTGATCAGCAGCCTCTAAATCACACCATTTACCAAAGCGAGCAGTTATTACAACCCCTTAGGGCTCTGTGTCCAAATCGATGACCTCCCTAACATTTAGGATTTACGCTTTCCTTAAAATACGAAAGAAAGACTATGTTTTGAAACTACTTACCACCGATTCCTTCGACCAATGTTTCCAATTGATGCCTACTTAAATCCAATGCCGCTC
This sequence comes from Gossypium arboreum, assembly GCF_025698485.1. Lineage (NCBI taxonomy): Eukaryota > Viridiplantae > Streptophyta > Magnoliopsida > Malvales > Malvaceae > Gossypium > Gossypium arboreum. The sequence continues at coordinate 88,345,056 of NC_069077.1, forward strand.
TACCTCAAACGATCACCAAAGTCAAGCCTTTAGTGTTTTCAATATTCGCTAAGTCCCTATGAAAGTGGGGTTTTCGGCTTTTTGCAACGTGTAGAAAAAGATGAATTAATAGGGTTTTACTATGGTCTTGTCGAAAAAACTTGAGGTTTAAAGGAGGAAAGAATCGCTGAAGATGATAAGCAAAATATGAGAATTTTGCTAGGAAAAATCGACACGTAAGAAAGTGTAGCTTTGGATTTCGCTTTTACTACCAAAGGCTATGAAGGTTTTGAAACGTCTGAAGGGAAGGATGGAGATGAACAAGAGGTTAGAAGGGTTCGAATATGAAGGAGAAAGGAGAATAAGAAAAAGGTTGATAAAGAGAGGGGAGAAAAATGAAGAGGGAAATGGTCAGCAAACGGCCCAACTTCCCCTTAATGCCGAATTTATACTGACCTTAACCCTAGCCGAATTTTGCCTCCCTAAAGCTCCCCTTGGCCGGTCAACTCTTGCTCCTGAAGAGTCCATTATTTGGCCAACACAGCTCTCCCTAATCAGCTCTTAAATTCTCTCCCTTATCCCCTCCTTACTCAATCTCCTGAGCAACTCCAACTCTTCCTAACAGTCTTTCACTTCAGTTCCACTACTTACCTTTCCCATTCATAAAAATTAATCCCTTATTTTCATCATTGTGACTTGAACACAGGTCCTCCCAATCATCCACACGCCACTTATAGCATTCCCAAGTGGCGCCACTTAGCCACTTTACCACATGCTTCCTTGTGATTTATTTTACACAATTAATACCTAAAGCCCAATTAACTGTAACCCGCTTTTCTTATGGAATTAAAATTAATTAAAACTACCGGGTTTTACCTTAAGCTTGGGCCTTCTAGAGGCCCACTAACGTACTTAATCCTACGACAAACAAACAGGACACAGAATTTTTAAATTTTTCCAACATTTTTAAAATTCCCGAAAATTGGGGCTTTACAAGCTAAGATCCGAGATCTGATACTAATTCCCTGCCACAGTTGATTAGAAAGAGTGAGGGACAATATTCGATACTTAGCAAAGAAACTAATTGGGAGAACAACACTTACACTAGATTTAACTGAAGTAGAAGGAGTAATGATTGCACTAAGGGTATTCGGCCAAAGAGGTTCGACCCTTTATGATTTTGTATGGCAAAAAGGGGTTATTCAGATTCAAGGAAAAAGAAAGAAAATTCAGCAATGAGGTAGAGGAAGAATAGAATTCGGCACAAGGAAGGAGAAAAAGAAAAGAAAGGAAGAGGGTTTTTGGCTTTAGAGAAAAGAGTTTCTAGTAACAGGGTGAAGGAAATTTGGTTATTAGCTTCATACCCTAGCATTCGGCACCTATTTATAAGCCTTATAGTAGAATTTTCCCATACCCAATTCCCTATTTGGCTCCATCACTTCTCTCTTCTCATCTCCTCGTTTTTCTCCCTGATAATCCCTTGATCCTTTCCTTAATTTTCTCTCCTGAACACTTCCCTTGGAGTCCACTTTAACGCCACTTCCATCCTTCTAGAAGGTCAAAATTAAACTTCTAAAAATACTAAACTAGGATTTGAATCTTGGATTTCCTTGCTAGCCACTAACGCCACCTCCCTACACTCTAAGTGGCGTCACTTAGCCACTCTTCCACAAGGCTTTTTGATGCCATTTTTCCCTATCTTTATTTAAAAGCCCAACTATTTGCCAACAAGGTCCTTATAATAATTAAACTATAATTTAATTTACCCTTAGGTTCGAACTCAAACCTTAATTAAGACTTACTATAATTATCACATGTCTAGGAACAAAAACATAATTTTTATCAAAACCGAAAACAAAGAAAGTTTGGGATTTTGGGATTTTTGGGTTTCATGATTTTTGAGGCGTTACAAATGCTTTCCCAATTAACCGAAGCTTTATCTCGGTATCGTACACTTAGTGCCTCATATAGCCAAAACTAGTTTAAATCACACACTTAGTGCCAAATACATTTGATTTATCATTGTATTTGATAAACCGTAAATTATACATATTTTTACCCCATGTTTAATGCATTTTATGTATGATTTCTCATTAGAATTAGTGAATTTGATGCTCCTAATGCTTTAATTTCATATTTTATACTTAGGAGAGCATAGGAGAGTGAAAGGAATGAGAAATGGGCCAAAAACTAAGAAAATGGGCGAAAGTACGAAATCAACACGGCCTGGACCTCCTCACACGGGCAGACTACACGGCCGTGTCTATTTGGCAGGCTCGAACACGGCCTGAAGTAATCAACCATGGGCATGTCACACGGGCGTGTCTCTGTCGAGCCCAAGTTGAGTCCAATTCGGAAAAAGCCAATTTTGAGGGTTTTTAGGCATTCCAAAGCCTATAAATATGCACTAGAGGAGGAGAAAATGGGAGACGGAGAAGAGGGGTAAGGAATTACCCTAAGGAAGCTGATTGATCCATCTCAGAAGCTGGATTCATCATCAAGACTGAAGTTCTCTCCTCAATTTCCTTTCAGGAGTTTTGGGTTTTCTTTATGTTTTGTATTTTTTATTCTTCTGAGATGTTTTCTTATTTAGTTATGAACTAAATCCCCTAAATATCTAAGGGGAATGAAACCTAAGACGAATCTTGTTATTATTTTCTGAATCGTATGATAAATATTTAACTTGTTCTTAATTATGTGTTATTAATTCTTGTTTTGACATCCCAAGATACTAATTCGAGACACGCGCTTATTCAGAGGAGAAATATACCGTGTCTAAGAGTACATTTGCCATAATTACACAGAGTTAATTGCGCGCCTAGAAATAGGGTGACAAGATTTTTCCGGATTAAGGTGAAACCTAACAAGGGGATCCATAGATAGAGTTAATGCAACCCTAGAGTGTTAATTAGAGAAAAGTCTCGGTTATTCAATCTAGGGATTAGACGTTATTAGTCTTGAATAGGGATAATAACATAACTTAGGGATCTCTACAAAACAAGTTGAATGAATAAATCGTCTGATTCAGAGCCAGAATAACAAGTAAAGTCCAGGTGGATTTTTCCTTAAGTATTGTCTCAAGTCAATCGATTTTCCCAAAAGCAATTCCCCAATTCTTTTCTCTGTGCGTTCTTAGTTTAAATAGTTAGTTAATTAAAACAAACCGTTTTTATTCTTAAGCTAGATAATAAAAAGATAGTTATTACTAGTACTTTTGGTTCCCTTGGGTACGATATCCCGGTCTTTCCGTTACTATACTATTGTTCGATAGGTGCGCTTGCCTTTTCGTCGTGATAATAGTTAGTCTAGGTCTAATCTTCATTATAAATATTTATTACTTGTTACGAATCACACGATCAAGTTTTTGGCGTCGTTGCCGGGGAACTGAAATATTAGGAACACTAAATTTTTATTAATTTAGCCATTTATTTTTCTTGCAATTTTATTTTATTTTATTATTTATTACTTACTTTTTCTCTCTCTTGGCAGGTTTTTATAGTTTATGACTAGAAGAAACCCGTCAGGACCATTACTTTTTGACGAAGAAATCGATCGTACAATTTGCAAAAATAAAAGAGAAGTAAGGCATAGCTTACGATACATGGAGAACGAGGCCCTTACCATGGGTTCCCGCTTTAGCTGCAAATTCAAACGTTCTACAATGGTGTGAATACCTCGACAAGACAAATGGTTGACGTAGTTGCTGGCGGAAAAATCAACAATAAAATACCAGAAGATGCCTATGAATTTATAGAGGAGATGTCACTGAATAACTATTAGTGGCAAGTTATGAGGACAAAGCCAACGAAAACAGTCGATGTTTATAACGTCGACTCAGTTACTATGTTGTCAAATTAGGTAAACTTCTCAATGAAAAGATTGATAGTTTTCTTGGTTCTATGCAGGTACATCCAGTAATAAGGTGTGACACAAGCGGAGGAAGTGTGCATACAGAATACCAATTCTTCAATCCCACAACCGAAGAGGAACAAGTCAACTATATGGGTAACAATAACTTTAGATCTCAAAATAACCCATACAGTAATACTTATAATGCAGGTTGGGGGAACCACCCAAATTTCTCTTGGGGTGGTCAAGGGAATCAAAAGCCACAAAATCCTCAAGGTTTTCAACAGCCACTTTATCAACAAAAGAAGAAACCAAACCTTGAAGAGATGCTTTCCAAATTCATCTCGGTGTCAGAAACCCGTTTCCAAAATACCGAGACAGCACTTAAGAATCAACAAGCATCGATCCAAGGACTCGAAACTCAGATAGGCCAGCTGTCCAAATTAATCTCCAAACGACCACAAGGTAGCCTACCAAGTAATACTAAACCTAATCCGAGGGAACACTTCAATGCAATTAGCACTCAAAATAAGGAAGGATTCATTGCACCTAAGCCAGAATTACAACAAGACAACGCGATGAACAAAGGTCGAGAAGAGGTAAATAATGATGATCCTAAACAGGTAAGTACGAATCATGAACCTCGTGTGCCATATTCTAAAGCGATGACAAAAGACAGAACAGGAGAACAATTCAATAAGTTTGTCAAACTCTTAAAGAAATTACATATTAACTTACCCTTTATTGAAGTTCTTTCGCAGATGCCTAACTCAGCGAAATTCTTAAGGGAACTTCTGAGCAAAAAAAGGAAATTAGACGCTACATCACACATGGAGCTCAATGCAGTCTGCTTAGCTATTCTAAAGAATGAGCTACCTAACAAATTGAAAGATCCAAGGAGTTTTACAATTCCTTGCTTAATTGGTAGTTTATCTGTGAATAATGCTTTAGCTGATTAAGGGCCAAGTATAAATGTTATGCCGTATAAAATGTTTAAACGACTAGGTCTCGATAAACCCAAACAGACTAGGATGAGTATACAATTGGCTGACAAAAAGTTAGATTTCCTAAGGGTATTATTGAATATGTTCTCGTTAAGATTGATAAATTTATTTACCAGTAGACTTTGTCATCTTAGACATGGATGAGGATAACGAGGTACCTTTAATTTTAGGACGACCCTTTTTAGCAACTGCCAGAACCATTATTAATGTAGGTACAGGAGAGCTAACACTTCGTGCAGGAGACGACGCAGTAACACTCCAAGCACGCGATTCATTCAAAACTTCTAAGACTCAAGATAATGCTATGAAACTTGTCGATGATAAAACTAATATTCAATCGTTGTTGCAGGAACCTCCTCGAAAAAAGACAACGGAGGCAGTGCACTATTATCAAGTAGAGAACAAAGACATCCATGAAGAACGAAGACTACTGATAGAAGAGTTAGATGAATGGTGAGAACACAAACCGAGAACATATGATAAACCGAAACTGTGCAAAAACAAGCCCGATACCTCTCCTAATCAACTTAAGGTTGGCGATACAATCTTTCTAGATGTCGTTGACCACATTGTCACTACCACACCAAATGAGGAAATCCTCTTACGGATTTTCGATATTTTCCCATTGATGCGGTTAAGGTGAGTCATCCCAAGTTCGGCACTTTTAAGGTAAACAACACCTGATTAAAACCTTATTTTAAAATTAACAGCAGGAACGAGGAGTCTGAACTCCTCAAACCACCATGATAAATAACGGAGAGGTAGGTCAAGCTTAGACTATAAATAAGCGCTTCTCGGGAGGCAACCCGAGCACTAACATTATTAATTTCTTTAAATTATGATATTTAACTCCTAACCTACTAATAGAAATTTTGAATACAGGTGTTTCCATAGAGACACGTCCAATCACATGGGTGTGTTCAAGGCCATGTGAAAATAGGGCAAAAGATTTCCCCAACACGGGCTATGATAAAATGCCACTGGTAGTGCGACACGCCTGTCTGGAGGAACCATCCTGTCAAATGTCTTGGGCATGGAGTAGAACACAGGCGTGGGAGAGGCGAAGCTAGACACGATCATGTGACACTACCAGTAGGAACCAACACGCCCGATGCACAGGTGTGTGTCAAATTTTAGACGCGCCAAAATAGGAAAATGTGAAATACACGGGCTAAAATTGGGGCCCACGGCGTGTCCCATGGCCGTGTGTCCCAAGATCTATAAATAGGCTGCACTATTCATTGTTTTCTTCATTGAAAACCCTAACCCTAGCCATTTGCAACTCCACACCCCCCGCCATGCCCGTGTGCCACCGTCAATTTCGTTTTTAAAGCACAATCCTCTCCCTTAGCGTTTGTTTACTCCTTTCACTTCTATTTCACTAATTATTAACGCTTATTATTACAATAATCTCCATTACTTTTGAACTAGTTTTCATTTTTGTTCCTTATTTTTAGTTTGCATTTATAGGTTCTTTAATATACATTTCAAATTAAATCTAGTTGTTTGACACACCTCATATCCATGGCATTACTATGCTTATTTTCATGCTATTATCATGCTAATGTCTATCATTTAAATTGCATACCTAGGTTAGTTACCATACGCTTTTTGTTAAACTAAGACGAGGAAACCCTTATACCCATTACATTTCTATTCTCATTCTCACGATTATTGTGGTTGAGTTTGCTTCATATTAGTAGTTTTGGCTAAAATAGTTTACTTCCCTTGAATATGTTTACCTATTATTATTCTTTATATCACGGGCCTTCAATGTCATCTTCAAGAGGAAAGAAAACCGTCGTACCAGCCTCAATGAGTATACAATTGGTCGACAAAAGTTAGATTTCCTAAGGGTATTATTGAATATGTTCTCGTTAAGATTGATAAATTTATTTACCAAGAGACTTTGTCATCTTAGACATGGATGAGGATAACGAGGTACCTTTAATTTTAGGACGACCCTTTTAGCAACCGCCGAACCATTATTAATGTAGGTGCAGAGAGCTAACACTTCGTGCGAGGAGGCGACGCAGAACACTCCAAGCACGCGATTCATTCAAAACTTCTAAGACTCAAGATAATGCTATGAAACTTGTCGATGATAAAACTAATATTCAATCGTTGTTGCAGGAACCTCCTCGAAAAAAGACAACGGAGGCAGTGCACTATTATCAAGTAGAGAACAAAGACATCCATGAAGAACGAAGACTACTGATAGAAGAGTTAGATGAATGGTGAGAACACAAACCGAGAACATATGATAAACCGAAACTGTGCAAAAACAAGCCTGATACCTCTCCTAATCAACTTAAGGCTGGCGATACAATCTTTCTAGATGTCGTTGACCCTCACATTGTCACTACCACACCAAATGAGGAAATCCCTCTTACGGTACTCAGTATTTTCCCATTCGGTACGGTTAAGGTGAGTCATCCCAAGTTCGGCACTTTTAAGGTAAACAACACCTGATTAAAACCTTATTTTAAAATTAACAGCAGGAACGAGGAGTCTGAACTCCTCAAACCACCATGATAAATAACGGAGAGGTAGGTCAAGCTTAGACTATAAATAAGCGCTTCTCGGGAGGCAACCCGAGCACTAACATTATTAATTTCTTTAAATTATGATATTTAACTCCTAACCTACTAATAGAAATTTTGAATACAGGTGTTTCCATAGAGACACGTCCAATCACATGGGTGTGTTCAAGGCCATGTGAAAATAGGGCAAAAGATTTCCCCAACACGGGCTATGATAAAATGCCACGGCCGTGCGACACGCCCGTCTGGAGGAACCATCCTGTCAAATGTCTTCGGGCATGGAGTAGAACACACGGGCGTGGGAGAGGCGAACGAAGCTAGACACGATCATGTGACACGGCCGTAGGAACCAACACGCCCGATGCACACGGGTGTGTGTCAAATTTTAGACGCGCCAAAATAGGAAAAATGTGAAATACACGGGCTAAAATTGGGGCCCACGGGCGTGTCCCATGGCCGTGTGTCCCAAGATCTATAAATAGGCTGCACTATTCATTGTTTTCTTCATTGAAAAACCCTAACCCTAGCCGCTGCAACTCCACACGGCCCCCTGCCATGCCCGTGTGCCACCGTCAATTTCGTTTTTTAAAGCACAATCCCTCTCCCTTAGCGTTTGTTTACTCCTTTCACTTCTATTTCACTAATTATTAACGCTTATTATTACAATAATCTCCATTACTTTTGAACTAGTTTTCATTTTTGTTCCTTATTTTTTAGTTTGCATTTATAGGTTCTTTAATATACATTTCAAATTAAATCTAGTTGTTTGACACACCTCATATCCATGGCATTACTATGCTTATTTTCATGCTATTATCATGCTAATGTCTATCATTTAAATTGCATACCTAGGTTAGTTACCATACAGTTTTTGTTAAACTAAGACGAGGAAACCCTTATACCCATTACATTTCTATTCTCATTCTCACGATTATTGTGGTTGAGTTTGCTTCATATTAGTAGTTTTGGCTAAAATAGTTTACTTCCCCTTCGAATATGTTTACCTATTATTATTCTTTATATCACAGGCCTTCAATGTCATCTTCAAGAGGAAAGAAAACCGTCGTACCAGCCTCGAAGAAGAGGAAGGGATCGTTATCCTCCATGGGTCCAACCGCGAAAATTCGTCACCCTTTCCTACAGTTTCCACGAGGGCCCCAAGAAGAGCTCTTCCAAATACTTCGGGTCCGACCTTTAGCAGCGGGCCGCTGCATTGACTGGGCTTCCATAGAACAAGTCCAGATGGCTGATACGATTCGGGCTCTCTTAACCACCGACCCGTGGGAGCTGTTCTTCGAGATTATAGAACCAACATATCTCGAGCTCACGATGGAACTCTGCTCAACGTTCCATCTCCAGACCGTAATGACAAGGTACGATGATCCCGGCACGGTCCAGTTTCACCTAGGCGGATTAATCCGCCAGCTAAGCGTCCTAGAATTTGGTGCTGCACTAGGCCTATATACGGAGGAGTTTAGGGAGGAGAATGAACTACATGCTCTTAGTTGCTACATACATTTCTCTCCCTCGAAGTGCTGGAACACTTTGGCTCCTAGCACAGCCTTGTACAATCCTAGCCGCTCCAAGGCATTAGTTCTCCCACCATCCCTGAGGTACTTACACGCTATTTTAGCTCATACGATTACAGGGAGGCGAGAGAGCACTGGCATCATCAACACCCACGAGGTCTACTTCTTATGGTGTATGTCGCAAGGGCACATCATCGACCTTGCCAATTTCATAGCCCTCGTAATTCAGCACCAGATGGAGCGGCGTCGAAAGGGGGTCATCTCTATTGGCCCCTACGTGACTCAACTGGTGCGACACTTCGGGCTCCTCAACACCGCGGGCCAAGAATCATCCCCCACCCTTATTGGCCAGATGTCTCCATAAGGCATCTCGAGCATGCTTAGCATGAGGATGATCGAGAGGCGCCGAAGAACCTACGAGGACATTCCTGATGATGTCCCCCCACAGCACGAGGACCCACCGACTCAGTCACCACCACCCTCTCGTCCAGTTCATGTGGCAGTTTCATATGCTGACATCTCTGAGCGCCTCACCCGATTCGAGCACCAGTGTTTTCAACAATTTGACAACATTGATGCTACTCTACACCAGATTTGTCAGCACCTCCACATCTCATCACCAGCCCCACCTCGCGAACCATCTAGCGATGAAGATGTTTAAAAATCTTATTTATTATTTTATGTTTTCAATTTTATTGAAACTACTTTTTATCTTTATTAGAATTTTGAAAGTTTATTTTTATTTTTTATTTTTATTATTAATTTTGGCTATTTTTTTTGAGTAATTATTCTTCCTAATATCCTCTAAAAAGTTCCTAATTTTATTACAGTTATATAGAGCTTTTAAGCTCATCATCACATAGGAACTAAAACTACCACGGGAAAGGTTCCCACACCGCCATGTCTGCTCTTGTGATGACCCTAAAGTGACCACAGTGGGAAGCGGTTTCGGGACCGCTAAACCGAGTCACCAAATTATTTGAATGTGATATTTATTGTCTAAAATATGTGAATATGAATGTGCGAAAATTTTAAGCTTGATTTAGTTAATTGCATGTGAATGGAGTACATAGGACTTGTGTGACACTTTTGAAATGTGATAGGCTAATCTATAAGGATCTAATAGTGCATGTAATCAAAAGGAGGACTTGCATGTCAATTTTCCCCCTAATATGTAGTGGTAGGCCATGAGCATGGGTGGACAAAATGTTATAGCTAAAACATGTCATAAACATGTTGGGGTAGTGCATTATGTAAGGAGTAATAAAATAAAAAGCATGGGCAATAAAATATTAGTGTTAGTAGGATGAGAAAAAAAAAAAAGAAAGGATGTGTGTGATTGTTTCCCCCATTGCCGTGAGTTGAGGGAAAGAAGAAAAAAAAAAGTGTCCATCATTTTTCACTTCTTTTGGCTGAAAGTTCTAAGGAAGAAGGAAAACAAGTTGTGTTCTTTGGTTCTTCTTGGCCGAATTGAGAGGAGGAAGAAAGGAGTGAAGCAATCGGTCATCTTAGGTCGATATTAAGGTAAGGAAGTTGATACTAGTTCTTGAAATCCTAGTTGATTTTGAGTGAGATATCAAATTATTGTTGGTAAACCATTTTGAAATTGTGATTTTGGAATAAGTAAGGTTTTCGGCTATGGAGATTAATAAGGGTGATGGTTGTGTTTCATGTTAAATCTAGATGAACAATGGTGGTTTGCTTACATCTTGATGATTATGAGTTCCTTTCTTGGGTCTACCTTAGATCCATGAAGTATATTTTTATTTGTTGTTGTTGGAAGTATCGGCCATGGTATATCCATAAGTATGATTTATGCTTATTGCATGATAGGTAAGATTTGTGTTTTGGATATATGTTTATATTTGGTTATAACCAACTTGTGATTCGGCTCTTGCACATATATATATATATATATATATGTTTGCACATGATGTATTGGTATGACATATATACTATCTCAAGGTATATATATTTACATATGATGATGCTTCGGTTATGGAGTAAATGATAGATGCGTATTGAGTTACAATATGTAATGCATAAGTTAGTAAAATGTATGCCATTTATGTGTGGTATTAAGTATATAATTGGCCTCAACAGAGACATGCATATTCGGCCACATGAGATGGATTGGTGTGCATGTATTCGGTTAGAGGCAAGCATATTGATGCCTTATCTTGGTTTAGATAATCGGCTAAAAGAGAGTGTGGACTATTGTGTTGAGTTAGATTCATGATTTCGTACATATGTGACTTTAATGTCTAATGAATATATATGGGCTAAGTACCTTGAGTTCCTCTTTTTGATACTCAAATGATTAAATCGATTTATTTGTTAAATTAAGCTCAAGAGCAAAGGGGAACTAAATCTGATAAAGGGAAGGAAAAAGTGGTCGAATAGCCATCGAAATCGTTCGACAACATCCGAGGTAAGTTTTCGAGTATTGGAACTTAGATTATGATTTGATTAGATCATGTTTTAAGCAAATCAAAATCATGCTCTTTATATGTGGCTATTGAGCCGAAATTGCAAATGTGATAAGTGTCTTGTGTTTGAGCTTTGCTAATGAAAATGAAATACGGATGTGTCATGATTTATTGATAAATGTGCATGGTTATTCAAATGATGTCCGGGCTAAGTCCCGAAGGCTTTGTGCTAAGTGACTATATCCGGACTAGGATCCGAAGGCATTTGTGCGAGTTACTAAATCCGGATTAAGTCCCGAAGGCATTTATGCGAGTTACTAAATTCGGGTTATGTCCCGAAGGCGTTTATGCGAGTTGCTATAACCGGGCTATGTCCCGAAGGCGTTTGAACGAGTAGCTATATCCGGTTAAATTCCGAAGGTACGTGATTCGGGAATGAATGATCTTGCTGTAAAAATTTCAGTTATTACGCTTGTAAAATCTCAACAATGAGGTATGTTTCATATGTGCTTTGGAATAGTTGATTCCCTTCGAATAATATTCACTCAGTTGATAAATGAGCTACCGGCCTTTGGCTAAGTTGATCTTTGTGTATGAATATAAGGGTTGGTAATGTGAAGTAAGTATGATATTGAGAATTTGTGCATATGAAATTATCTGTTTAGCTACATGAATGCTATACTTTGGTTGTGTCTAAATTCATGACTCAAACTTACTAAGCATTAAATGCTTACTCTGTTTCGTGATTCTCTGTTTTATAGATTTTGGTTCGTCACCATCGGACTCGGGATTTTGAAGTCAAGTCGCCCACACTATCAAAGCTCTTTTGGTATACTTTTGGCTGAACTTTGAAATGGCATGTATAGGACTACCCTTTTTGTTGTGGGTCATGGACCCCTTTGGATTTGTATAATTTTGGATAGCCATGCGAAAATGGCTTATATATGTTTTGAGCATAATGTTATAATCATATGGTATGGATATGGTTATTGAGAGGTGTGGATATGCTTGGCAAGGAATGGCCATTGGAATGGTTAATCACTATCATAAATTGTGCTATTTATGCTAAAAGGGCTAGTTGAATCATGGAAACTATGAAGTAGGTAAAGTCTACCTTAAAGGCAGATGCTGACAGCAGCAGTGATGTATATTTGAAAAATCACTAAAAATAGTAGGAATGGAATTAAATAGTGAATAAATTATGTAAACGAACCTTGATGAATCTATTTTCATAGGAAAGTAATGAAACGATCATATGAACAGCATGTTAAGAGATATATAAGTTTTCGTGAGACAGGAGCAGAACGGTTTCTGGAGTCCCTGTTCTGACTTTAGAAATTCATTATAAATTTACCAGAGATAATTAGAAGTCATTCCATATATGTACAGATTCCTTTTCGAGTCTAGTTTCTGTAGAAACAAACGGCATCAGTATTGAAGCCCTGTACAGGGAGATATCCAAGTTGTAATGCACAAAGGTCAGTGTAGTCAATCCCTGTAATATGGGGAACTTTAACTAATAAACTGTACTAATTGTCCCAACCAAAAATCCTAGAAAAAAATTTTTAGATGCATATATGAGTCTAGTTTCAGGGAAAAATCACGAAACTGATTTTTGAGTTGTGGAACTCAAGATATGATTTTTAAGGTGACAGTGACACAGTTAGCCAGCTGTCTGGGAATTTTTAAAAGGAACTGTGCAAGTGAGTGGATTAAGCCCGTTAACCCCTCGTGTCCGACTCCGGCGACAGTCTCGGGCACGGGGTGTTACATGCTCGACCACGACCATAGCCACCACTAGATATAATATTCTTGTGGCGCAGGATTTATGGACTAATGAACCTCTACGACCGCCGGAGTATCCTCCTCCATTCTTGAACCGATCACTCTCCAAAACTCTAGTTCGAGGAATTCATCATACAGGAAGTGTCACTTCACTCCCTATCTTATTTTTATTCTCTAATATCTATCTTTGTACATTGAGGGCAATGCACATCTTAAGTGTGGGGGGATGTTTATTAATGATTGCCTTGTCCTCTTGAAAAAGTTCTCATATCATAATTAGGATAAATTTTAATTGACTTATGATTTTGATTGATATATCTTGAATTAAAACATAGGGATTTATGCACTGATTATATAAACTTTCAGACATTAGAGAATCAAGCATGATAAGTTGATTTTTAAGAAATTAAAATTATAGGTTGTTTCCCCAAGTCTAGATATTACTTTGAATTAGAATTCACGACTCTAAACATCAAAAAGCCATAATTTTTGTGAGATTTTTTAGCCTTTTGAGCATCTATTCATCCTTGCATGCTCACTTTTATTATTGCTTTGAGTGCGTCAGTATTAAACTGTTATTTTAGAACTTGCTTGATTATGCATGTCAAGACCACACCGTTTGATTTGATATGTCAAAATGATTAAGGCACTTAGGATTAACCCACTCATTCCATGAAAAGCCTACCTCCACGATTAACCCCTAGTAAACCCCCTTGAGCCTAACAAGCCATTCCTCGTATTACCCTTAATATTAACCATTAACCCATTATTGTTGAAATCCCCCAAATTAATTTGATCCCTATTTTTGTCGAGATCTGAGTTGGAAAAGTTGCTTAGCTATGTTTTTCTTCTTTATCTAACTTGGTATTAAAAAAAACTATGTATACATATTAGTAATTCCATATTCTGAGAAGAAGCTCTGTTGTACGCAAGTGAAGGTTAACTCTTTTTCTAGTTAGGCTGTAACAGCCCTAATTTGACCCTAGTCGGAATGTGGTTTCGGGACCACAAAACCGAGTCATAAAATTTAGTTAAAATTTTATTTGCATACCTTATATGTGTGGTAGTACTTGTATAAAAATTTGATGTTTTAATTTTTATCTTAGGAATGTGAATCTTGCTCGAAAGGATTTAGTTGAGAGACTTAGAAAATTTGATAGGTAAATAAGTAAGGACCAAATAGTATTGAAATATAAAAAGTTGGGTTTGCATGTCAAAATGCCCCAAACTATGTTGAGTGGCCGGCCAAGCATGGCTTCATTCTTCCAAGATTATGTTGTTGTTATTATTTAATATTGGTAAGTAATTAAAATAGAGGAAAAATAAAGATTAATAATAAGAAAATGAACAAAAAAAAAAAGGGTGTTCATCCTTGCTACCCTTTAGCCGAAAAAACTAAGTGAAAGAAAGAGAGAAAAGCTTTGGAGAAGTCGGCCATACTAGTATCTAAGTTGAGGTATGTTGAAGTTATTCCTTTAAATTCATGTATATTTTTGGTTGTTAGTTTGAATTCTATCTATCCCATGGTTGGATTTGGGGTTGTTGGAGAGTTGGGATTTGACAAGAAGCTTAAAAATTTTAGTTGATACCTTGATGCTATTAACATGTTAGTTGTATGGATGAACTAAGTTGCTTGTTATGTTAGCATGAAAGTGAAGATGTTAAGTCATTTTGTTGGAGGTGCCGAAGTTGGGACTAAGAAGGGGATGAGTATTCGGCTAACATAGTTGAAAGGGGATGTTGCCGATTTTTAGAATTTGATTATGGGAGTGGCTATAATGGGCATAAAGATGTTGAACATAAGAAATGTAGCAACATGCAAATTTATATGATATCACAAATGGAGGTGAAGCTATGCTAGATTGGGAAAAGTCGATCAAGTGTGCATGAGAAGAATTTAGGTGTTTAGATGATGTTATAGATGACACTATACATGTATATATGTATTCGGCCATCAAAGTGAGTATGTAGGTGATGTTGAGTCAAATTTTTGGTGCACATTCGGGTATGTATATATATATATAAGTATGCCCATTCGTGATGTTACCTTTAATCATGTATATAATCGACTAAATGGGAATTTGTAAGAGGGGTTGCCGAATATACAAATATACATATACATGTGTAATTGAATTATAAATGTATAGCAAGATGATTAAACTAGTTTATTTATTTATTAAGCCGGAGAAGTTAAAGAAGGGGAAACAAGCAAGGGCAAAGCCAAGGACATCGAGTAGCCGGGTCAGAACCGTTATACTCAACGCAAGGTAAGTCCTTAAGCACTTTTTGTGAGAACTCCTTGGATAGATATTTTTCAGAGTGATTCTCCTACTTATTAATATGACCATATGTACAATTTGAATTTAGTAAATTGCTTTACCATGATGAATCAACATAGGGCACAATGTGTGCAAAAATTATGTGGCACTAGGTGTGCCGATTGGGAGGTTGAAGCATGAGGGAATCCCAAATGCACTATGTGTGCGATTTACTATGGCACTATGTGTGCGAACATAATAAGCACTATGTGTGCAACGTATGGTTGTTGGTATAAATTGTGATAAACGAGGTAAGTGATTGAGCTATTAACTAAATATCGAATTTGAGGTTGTGCGGTGTATGCATAAATTTATCAAGTGCATCGTTGTTCCAAACTTGAGGAAATGGGTCTACATCGATTGGGCTGACTTGGCATTGATTTAATTGAAGGACTTGGCATGAGATCGAACCAAAAAATTTAAGAAATTGTAGCATAGTTGTTATGATTTGGAAAAAAATGATTTTGTGTTATTTGTTTTTCACTTATGATTATTATTGTTGGACGGTAGAGTAGTGCTTACGACTTACTGAGTTATGTACTCATTTGGTGTGCTTGTTTGTTGCTTATCTAGATTCTTGATCCATTTTGTGTGCTCGGGACCGTCGTCAAAGTCATCACACCGGCTAGCAACTTTTGGTACTTTCTTCTTAGTGGGTCTAGGAGAACATTTTGGCATGTATAGGCTATTATGTTTTGTTTGAACTTGGTATGTAAAATTTTGGATGGCCATGCGAAAATGGCTTATATACGTTTTGAGCATAATGTTATAGTCATCTTGAATGTATATATTCATTAAGAAGCATGGAAATGTTGGTAACGGTTAGCCATGGGAATGGTCATTCATGATCACTTTTGGTATATGTATGACAAACTCTAGTCGATCCATGGAGGATCATGAAATAGGTAAAGTTGCCTTAAAAATAGATGCTGACAGCAGCAGTAATGTAGATTTGAAAAATCACTAAAAATAGTAGGAATGGAATTAAATAGCAAATAAATTATGTGAATGAACCTTGATGAATCTATGTTCATAGGAAAGCAAGAAAATGATCATGTGAATAGTATGTTAAGAGAAATTTAAGTTTTTGTGAGACAGGGCCAGAACGGTTTCTGGATCCCCTGTTCCGACTTTGGAAATTCATTGTAAATTAACCAGAGGTAGTTAGAAGTCATTCCATATATTCATAGATTCCTTTTTGAGTCTAGTTTCTATAGAAACAAACGGCACCAGTATTGAAGCCCTGTACAGGGAGATATCCAAGTGGTATTGCACAAAGGTCAGGGTAGTCGAGCTCTGAAACAGGGGAGACTTTAACTAATAAACTGTACTAATTGGCCCGACCAAAAATTCTAGAAAAAAAATTGTAGATGTAAATATGAGTCTAGTTTCAGGGAAAAATCACAAAACTGATTTTCGAGTTGTGGAATGCAAGATATGATTTTTAGGGTGGCAGTGACGCAGCTTGCCAGCCTGCCTGGAAAATTTTAAATGGACTGTGAGATTAATTAAGTTAAGTCTATATGCACCTTGTGTTCAACTCCGGCAACGGTCACGGGCACGGGGTGTTACATAGGCAATTTTTCAATTCAATCTCAATTCTAACCCTTTCTTTCAGCTTGTGACTGCACCCCTTAACCAAGCCACACGACAACCCTCTAAAGACCTTTTTGATTGTTGTATCATCTTAAATTACAGTGGTGGAGATTTGATTTTCATGCAAGCCTATGGTAATGACTTTTTATTATTGACTATTGAGTGCTTCATTTATTATCCTTAAACACCTCGAGTGATTTGAGTGAATCTTCAGTGAGGATGTGAAACTTTGTGATATTCTGAATCAAAGGTAATTACTTAGATGCGAAGAGACACCTATGTTTGCATGATTAAATACTCAACTTGGAATGTTTGAAACTTTTATGTTCTTTTAGTTGAACTCTCAATGTATTATTACCTATGGATTATTTTGAGAAATTATCGATAAGAATTATAAGTTGAGAAGAATTTATTTTGATTATAAGTTAAGGATTTTGATTAAGGACAAGCAAATGCTTAACTGTGGGGGTATTTGATAAATCGTAAATTATACATATTTTTACCCCATGTTTAATGCATTTTATGGATGATTTCTCATTAGAATTAGTGAATTCAATGCTCCTAATGCTTTAATTTCATATTTTATACTTAGGAGAGCATAAGAGAGCAAAAGGAATGAGAAACGGGCCAAAAATAGAGAAAATGGGCCAAAGTACGAAATCAACACGGCCTGGACCTCCTCACACGGGCAGACCACACGGCCGTGTCCATTTGGCAGGCTCGAACACGGCCTGAAGTAATCGACCACGGGCGTGTCACATGGGCGTGTCCCTACCGAACCCAAGTTGAGTCCAATTCGAAAAAAGCCAATTTTGAGGGTTTTTAGGCATTTCAAAGCCTATAAATACACACTAGAGGAGGAGAAAAGGGGAGACGGAGAAGAGGGGTAAGGAATTACCCTAAGGAAGCCGATTGATCCATCTCAGAAGCTGGATTCATCATCAAGACTGAAGATCTCTCCTCAATTTCCCTTCAGGAATTTTGGGTTTTCTTTATGTTTTGTATTCTTTATTCTTCTGAGATGTTTTCTTATTTAGTTATGAACTAAATCCCCTAAATACCTAAGGGGAATGAAACCTAAGACGAATCTTGTTATTATTTTCTGAATCGTATGATAAATATTTAACTTGTTCTTAATTATGTGTTCTTAATTCTTGTTTTGATATCCCAGGATACTAATTCAAGACACGCTCTTATTCAGAGGAGGAATAGACCCTGTCTAAGAGTACATTTGCCATAATTAAACGGAGTTGATTGCACGCCTAGAAATAGGGTGACAAGATTTTACCAGATTAGGGTGAAACCTAATAAGGGAATCCATAGATCGAGTTAGTGCAACCCTAGAATGTTAATTAGAGAAAAGTCTCGGTTATTCAATCTAGGGATTAGACGTTATTAGTCTTGAATAGGGATAATAACATAACTTAGGGATCTCTATGGAACAAGTTGAATGAATAAATCGTCCGATTCGGAGCCAGAATAACAAGTAAAGTCTAGGTGGATTTTTCCTTAGGTATTGTCTCAAGTCAATCAGTTATCCCAAAAGCAATTCCCCAATTCTTTTCTCTGTGCGTTCTTAGTTTAAATAGTTAGTTAATTTAAACAAACCCCTTTTATTCTTAGGCTAGATAATAAAAAGATAGTTACTACTAGTACTTTTGGTTCCCTTGTGTAACACCCTAAACCCGGCCCAGACGTTATGGCCAAATTTGACGTGCCACATCGGAGTTAAAAATGTGAGTTTCGTTTTAGAGTTTTTAAAAGCCATATGTTTCTTTGAGTTAACAAAGTGTATGGAAGCTAAGCACCGGTAGGTATCCGAGGCGAGGAGGTGAGCCATGAAGGTCGCTAAGTACCAAGCTCTTTAATTGGATCCAATCCTAGACATGCCCACAACCATAGCCACACTTTGTCATTTCGAGTTTAAATTCGTTTAAGTGGACGTCTTTGATTAACCGATGAATCGTGGTGTCGAGATAATTTGAAAACAAGTATCATTTTGAAAACACGTCCTAAGTCTAGCCCATTTGAATAATAATTAACCAATTTTAAAGTTATTAAAATTAAAATAATCCCGAAAAGAAATAAAAGAAAAGTTAAAATTGGCCTTATTACAACCCAAAAATAAATAATAGTTAAAGGAAATTAAACGGAAACCAACACTTTATTTAAAGCCCAAGACGATCACCGTGGCCACTGAATCCTCTCCACCCAAGTCCCCACATCAAGGCTCACCGCAAGGTTAAGGAAAGGGGTGAGTTTGGAAACTCGGTGTGCAACAAGCCCCTTTCAGAGCCCAAAACAATAACGGCTGTTGGGTCTAAGCCCAAATCCAATCTCAATCATGCTTTGGGCAGTAGCCCTTTTCATATTTCATATTTCATATCTTGGGCAAGCCTTTTCATATTTCATATATCTTGGGCGAAGCCTTTCTCAGAAACAGTATGGCCCTTAGGCCCATTTCAATGTCACATATAGTTTCAATGAAAGAATGCAACCCATTTGGGAGACTACTCAACCCACCATCCGCTACTCTCCACCGTACCAACCAACACACCATGTGGGATTAACTCGACCCACCCCGCCAACACAGGGAATCGATCCCAGGTCTTCCCCCAACACTTACACGCCACCTTTAAAGCTCCCTAGTGGCGTCACTTAGCCACTTTGCTCGAGGATCTTTTGTGATACACTTTACCCATAACTTAATATAAGGGCACCTAGCCGTAACCCCTAACTCCTAAGTCCAAAATTTAAAAATTCCACGGGTTTGGCCAACTCATGGGCCTTCCATAAGCCCATTTACACACCCAAATTATGAATTCCATCATCACCTACCAAATTTTAGAAATTTACTTAAAATATCAAGAATCGCGAAAACCCGAAAATCGGGATGTTACAACTCTACCCTCCTTAAAGAAATTTCGCCTCGAAATTTACAGTCCAAACAGTTGAGGGTATCACGACGCATTGCCTCTTGGTCTCCCAAGTAGCTTCTTCCTTGCCATGGTTCCTCCAAAGTACCTTCACCAACGGATGACCTCCTTCTCAACACCTTGACATCACGATCAAGTATTTGCACAGGTTCCTCTTCAAAGGTCAAATCCATTGTACCTCAATTTCGAATCGGCACGATATGAGTTGGGTCGAATGATATCGCCTTAGCATGGACACATGGAAGACATCGTGAATGCGATCCAGTTCGAGGTAACTCTAGCCGATAAGCCACCGCCCTATCCGCTAATGATTCAAGAAGGCCCAATAAACCGTGGGCTCAACTTACCCTTCTTACCAAATCTCAAGATCTTCTTCCAAGGCGAAACTTTCAAAAGACCATGTCTCCTACCGCATATTCAATATCCTTACGATTCAGATCGGCATAAGACTTTTGTCGATCCGCCGCCTCTTTAACCTCTTCCCGATTACCTTAATCTTGTCTTGATTCGCCACCAACTCTGGTCCAAGTATTTGCCTTTCCCCAATTACGCCCAACAAGTAGGCGGCGACACCTTCGCCCATATAGTGCCTCATATGGAGCCATCTGAATACTTGCTTGGTAACTGTTGTTATACATAAACTCCGCTAAGGGCAAATGGTCCTCCCAACGCCTCTAAACTCAATAGCACAACCCTCAACATATCCTCTAAAATGAATAACCCTCTCGATCGCCTATCCGATCGAGGGTGAAAAGCCGTCTTGAAATCCAATCGCGTTCCCAATGCCTCATGCAACTTCGCCAAAATCGGGATGTAAACCTTGGGTCTCGATGCGAAAGTATCGATCTCGCACACCATGCAACCGTACTATTTCCGCCACATACAATCGGCCAACTTCAAGTGAGTAATCGGTCCGACGGTATGAAATGAGCGATTTTGTGAGTCTATCCACAATCACCCAAACCGAATCCTTCTTAGAAGGTGTCAACGGCAACCCACTTACAAAGTCCATAGTTACCCTTTCCCACTTCCAAAGTGGTATCTTTACCGACTGTAACAATCCCGAAGGTAGTTGATGCTCGGCCTTCACTTGTTGACATGTCAAACATCTCCCAACAAATTCGGTCACTTCTCGCTTAAGCCCAGGCCACCAATATTGCTCTCGCAAGTCTCGATACAACTTACTCGCTCCTAGATGCATAGCACAAGGTCCATTATGTGCCTCTTTCAAAATCATCAATCTCAAATCGGAGTTCTTTGGCATACAAATTCTCCCTCGAAAACAAAGAATTCCCTCACTATTTAACCCAAAGTCAGGATTCTCCCCCTTCTCAACTTGCTGAAACCGAGCAACCAATGACTCATCCTCCAACTGTTGCTTCTTAATCTGTTCTACCCAAGTTGGTCTCACCTGTAACTCTGCCAACAAACTCCCATCGTCATACAAACTTAGACGAGGAAACATCACCTTTAATTCTGCCACAGCCCTTCGACTTAACGCATCACCACGACATTCGCCTTACAGGTGGTACTCAATCGAGCAGTCATAGTCCTTTAGCAACTCTATCCACCTTCGCTGCCTAAGATTCAGCTCCTTTTGAGTCAGCAAGTACTTAAGACTCTTGTGATCTGTATAGATGATGCATTTCTCTCCATACGGTAATGCCTCCATATCTTAAGTGCAAAGATTACACCGCCAATTCCAAGTCATGCGTAGGGTAGTTCACCTCATGTGGCTTAAGTCGTCAGTGAAGCATAGCGACCACTTTACCCTCTTGCATCAACACGCAGCCCAAACCTACATGTGACGATCATTGTGACACCGTGAAATCCTTACCGGACTGGTGAATCAAACCGGCGCTAGTCAAAACCTTCTTCAACTTCTCAAAAGCCTCTTCTCGCTTATCCGTCCAAACAAAAGGTGCTCCCTTCCTTATAAGTTTAGTTAATCGGTCTTGCCATCACGTAAAATCCTTCCACGAATCTCCGATAATAACTCGCCAACCCCGTAAAACTTGAATTTCATTATCGACTTGGTGGCTTCCATTCCAAAATGGATTCAATCTTTCGAGGGTCCACCTTGATCCCTTCAGCAGACACAACATGCCCCAAGAAGGTAACTTCCTTCAGCCAAAACTCGCACTTACTAAACTTTGCATAAAGTTGCTTCTCCCTTAACACTTGCAGCACTACACGAAGATGCTCATCATGCTTCTCTTCCGTTTCTGAATACACCAAGATATCATCAATAAAAACGACTACGAACCGATCCAAGTATGGCTGGAATACCCGATTCATCAAATCCATGAATGCCACCGGCGCATTAGTCAACCCAAATGGCATTACCAGAAACTCGTAATGTCCGTATCGAGTCCTGAACGCCGTCTTATAAATATCCCCCTCTTTAACTCTTAATTGATGATATCCCGATCGAAGGTCAATCTTAGAAAACACCGAGGCTCCTTTTAATTGGTCGAACAGATCATCGATTCTTGGTAACGGATACTTGTTCTTGATAGTCAGCTTATTCAACTACCGATAGTCAATACACATTCGCATAGTCCCATCTTTCTTCTTTATGAACAGTACCGGTGCACCCCACGGAGAAACACTTGGTCTTATAAACCCTCTATCCAGCAGCTCTTGAATCTGAGCTTTCAATTCTACCAACTCCTTTGGTGCCATCCGATAAGGTGCAATGGACACAGGAGCTGTTCCAGGTAGTAAGTCAATTCCAAACTCGACTTCTCTGTTCGGGGGTAATCCAGGAAGTTCATCTGGGAATACATTCTGAAATTCCCTAATAGTCCTAACCGACTCCACCGTTATCTCCTCAAGTCCCGTTTGACTTACAAAGGCCAAGTACGCCTCACAACCTTTCCGGATCAACTTCTCGGCTCTTAACGCCGAAACAACATTATCTACTCATCTTCGGCAGTTCTTAGTACCATCCTCTTTGCAGTACAACCCAACGTCGCCTTGTGCTTAATTAACCAATCCATTCCCAAAATAAGATCAAAATCCCGAAATGGCAGCTCCATCAAATCTCCTTAAAAGATTTTATCTTGTGTCACTAACGGTACTACCCTAAAAATTTTATCTACCTTAACCGAATGTCCCAATGGACTTATTACTGATACCCCACTCACAGTCTTCTCAGGAAACACATCCAAAGCCCCCGATACATCACAAGCAACATACGAGTGGGTGGAACCCATATCAATCAAAGCAGTGTAAGGCATGCTATGAATGAAGAACGTACCAGTTATAACATCAGGAGCGTCACCCTCCTCACGACGTCGTGCAGCATAAACCAATGCCGGTTGTCGAGCTTCAGCATGACCAGCACCTCTGCCAGGTGCCCCACGTCCTCGTCCATTACCATTGCCACCTCTACCTTGCCCCCGACCCCTCTGTGGTGGTGGTCCTCCTCGCCGTGGTTGGACATCCGTTTGCTCTGCCGCTAGCTCCTGAGCTGTCCTTCGAGGACACTCTCTAAACTTATGCTCCTTTGACCCACATCGAAAACATGCTCCATTCGTTTCGGCCTCCCCATATGCACCCTACCACAGTCCCCCGCAAGCTGCGGTCTATAAGTATTTCTCGAACCTGCTCGAACCGGTTCCTCCATCCTTGCTCTTTTAACACTTGATTCGTGGCACTCGAGGGTGCGAAATCCCTCTTGAATCTGGGTCGATCCTTCTCACGATTCTGTCGCTCACTCAACTTCACCTCCTCGGCTATTTTAGCCTTTTCTACCAATGCAGCAAAACCACGCTCCCTCTGTGGAGCTATCAATATCCTAAGCTCATCGCGGAGACCATCCTCGGCGGACATCGAGCTTATATTCGATTGCCACTATACCACTAGCATATCGACTCAGCCTCAAAAATTCTGCCTCATACTCTGCTACAGTCTTATCACCTTGAGTCAGATTCAAGAATTCCTTTCGACGAGCATCCACATAGCTTGCTCCAACATACCTCCCTTTAAAGGCAATTTTGAACAATTCCTAGGTTACTTGCTCAATTGGGGTACTCTTCCTTACGGTGATCCACCATCGGTATGCCTCGTCACGTAGCAGCGACACAGCTCCTTTCAGCTTTTGCTCCACCGAGCGATCTAGGTCGCCTATGATCCGTTCATTGCCTCCGGCCAATATTACGCCACATTGGGGCCACTCCAGATACACCCTAAATACCTCTGCTCCGTTGGCTCGAGTCGCCCGATATAGACCTCTATTCACCGTCCAAGACTAGCTCCACCACTCTTTCTAAAACCCTTAACATGGCTTGGGATAAGCGTCATCCCCGCACCCGATCATAAGACCAGTCTCCGTTGCTTGCGGCACGCTTGGCTCCTCGGTGGCCTATGCCTCGAGGATGAAGATTCAGCTTGCACCCTTCCGCGACCACGCCCAGCGGCCTCGTCCTGAGCTCCTCTAGTACTCATATCGAATTATCTGATTTACGAATTTTATGAAATTAGTATAACGTTCCACTGTTTATTAAGAAAATGTCTTTTGTAGATATAGCAGTTCAAGGATTTTTCGTATCATCGTAGCCTAGCTACAGTCTTATTCCTACCGTTTACAGCTCTACCTAGCTAAAGTCTCATAGTAGAGTCTCAGCACTATTCATAATATCATATCAATATCATATATTGTAAGGAAAATATACTTACAGACTTGGTCCCGTGGATTCAGTGCGCCACTTCTTTCTCCAATCCATTTAGAACTAAAAAACCATGTTTTTGATTATCGAAAATAGAAATTCAAAAACTTTGATTTGAAAACTCCCTTTATTTTGAACTCTTGATTTAAAACAGAAAAACTGGTACCTTTTTAACATATATTTTCCGCAAAACATCTTTAAAATGAACTTTTCAGAAACCATTTCCAAAAATACCCTTCTTAGGCCTAAGTTTTCAAATAGATTTTCGGACCCGATCCACAGCCGAGTTGTTGCAACCTAGGCTCTGATACCACTAAATGTAACACCCCAAACTCGGCCCAGACGTTATGGCCAAATTTGACGTGCCACATCGGAGTTAAAAATCTGAGTTTCGTTTTAGAGTTTTTAAAAGCCATATGTTTTGCTGAGTTAACAAAGTGTATGGAAGCTAAGCACCAGGTAGGTATCCGAGGCAGAGGAGGTGAGCCATGAAGGCTGCTTAAGTACCAAGCTCTTTAATTGGATCCAATCCTAGACATGCCCACAACCATAGCCACACTTTGTCATTTCGAGTTTAAATTCGTTTAAGTGGACGTCTTTGATTAACCGATGAATCGTGGTGTCGAGATAATTTGAAAACAAGTATCATTTTGAAAACACGTCCTAAGTCTAGCCCATTTGAATAATAATTAACCAATTTTAAAGTTATTAAAATTAAAATAATCCGAAAAGAAATAAAAGAAAAGTTAAAATTGGCCTTATTACAACCCAAAATAAATAATAGTTAAAGGAAATTAAACGAAACCAACACTTTATTTAAAGCCCAAGACGATCACCGTGGCCACTCTGAATCCTCTCCGCCCAAGTCCCCACATCAAGGCTCACTGCAAGGTTAAGGAAAGGGGTGAGTTTGGAAACTCGGTGTGCAACAAGCCCCTTTCAGAGGCCAAAACAATAACGACTGTTGGGTCTAAGCCCAAATCCAATCTCAATCATGCACTGGTCAGTAGCCCTTTTCATATTTCATATTTCATATCTTGGGCAAGCCTTTTCATATTTCATATTCTTGGGTCAAGCCTTTATCAGAAACGGTATGGCCCTTAGGCCCATTTCAATGTCACATATAATTTCAATGAAAGAATGCAACCCATTTGGGAGACTACTCAACCCACCATCCGCTACTCTCCACCGTACCAACCAACACACTATGTGGGATTAACTCGACCGACCCGCCAAACTCTCCTTTGGCAAAGATAGCTACTTTATCATATAACTCGAGGCCTAGCCTCTTTTAATAACTAGGGCAAAAGCCCTTTCAATAACTGGGGCATAAGCCCTTTTATAACTAGGGCATAAGCCCTTTTTGATAACTGGGGCATAAGCCCTTTTGATAACTGGGGCATAAGCCCTTTTTCACTTCCTCCATCCATATAAAAACCCAACCCAATGCATTTATGATTACCTCATGTGCATATCATACATATCATGTGCATATCATACATTTCATGTGCATATCATACATACCATATTTATCAAAATCCCATGTATTAAAATCATACATAAACCCTAGGGGTATAATGGTCATTTTTACCTAGGGGCAAAATGGTCATTTTCATGGTATAAGGGTAATCTTGTAATTTTACCAAAAATTAGGGTTTCCATGTTCATTAACGATTACTAACAATTCATGGGTGCAAACAGTGATTCGGCCCATTTTAGCGAAATCGAGTTATTGGGCCTAAAACCCTAATGGGCCCTACTTAGCCAATTTCGTCATCTAGGCCCATTTAGCCTATATTCCATAACGGTTTTAACGGTCTTATCATGCAATTTAACAGATTTCGTTTTCTACCAATTTTACCCAAATGGGCGAAAGCCCATTGGGCCCCACTTGACCCCTCGAGGCCCAACTTACCAAGAACGCCAAAAATCACATTCTTACCGTTTCCATCGTTCTCGATCACCGTCTCATCGATTCTAACTAACTAGTGAGCGTTAAGCTTGCTCACAAGTCCTCGAAATGCCGAATTTGGCATTTGACTTTTCGACATTTTATCGCTTTAAGCTATGAAAGGGTTCGTTACACACGATTTGCGATATTCCTTGACGAGACCTCCTATGCGATTTCTCCTATAATCAATTGTTAAATAGATCTGCTCGCAATAATTGAACCAATTTAAGAACTTTCCAATATTAACACTTACACATTCTACCACCATCCATAATGGCCTTAGGCACCTTACCTTTGTCGCGATTGATGACTAGGCCTAGCTACTCCGTGATCCAAGCTAATCCAAATCGACACTACACCTTGCTGCTCCTTCAATAAATAAACCAAAATATTAAAAGAAGACCCCATAGAGTCTATGCCCATATTCGCCATCTCCTAAACTTGGAGTTTCGCTTTTGACCAAAGCTACACTAGGAATTGTTTAGAGTTTGAACACTTACCACGTCTTTCTCCTCTTGAATCCGGATGCCTAAAAGGTAAGGGAATCGAATGCCAACTATTGAGAAGGAAGAAAAAGGTTGCTGGTCACAAAGAATCGGCACCCCCTATCTTCACTGATTCGGCTTTTTGCGGCACTTCGACAAAAATAGAGATAAGGGAAAACAATGGTGAATGAAAGGAAATAGTGGGCTGATTTAAAGAAAGAAAAGGGAAGAAAATTGAGTAGAAGGGAGGTAGATTCGGCTGGAAAAGAAAGAGAGAAAAAGCTACACACTAAAGAACAAAATCGGCACAACTACGACCCTAATGCCGAAATTACTAACCTAATACCCCTCTGCCGAAAATCCCCTCTCCAAACTCCCTTATTCGGCCAACTCTATCTCCATATCACATCCCTAAAATCTCTCCCCTTATCCCTCCTTAATTTATGCATTTGACTTGATCCAACTCTCTCCTCTTACAGAATCCACTCGGGTTCCAACACTTACCCTTCCCTGCACAAAAATAAATACTCCTATTTGCCAACACAGGAATCGATCCTGTGTCTTCCCCAACACTTACACGCCACCTTTAAAGCTCCCTAGTGGCGTCACTTAGCCACTTTTCCAGAGGATCTTTTGTGATACACTTTACCCACAACTTAATATAAGGGCACCTAGCCGAACCCCTAACTCCTAAGTCCAAAATTTAAAAATTCCACCGGGTTTTGGCCAACTCATGGGCCTTCCATAAGCCCATTTACACACCCAAATTATGAATTCCATCATCACCTACCAAATTTTAGAAATTTACTTAAAATATCAAGAATCGCGAAAAACCCGAAAATCAGGATGTTACACCTTGGGTATGATATCCCGGTCTTGCCGTTACTATACTATTGTTCGATAGGTGCGCTTGCCTTTTCGTCGTGATAATAGTTAGTCTAGATCTGATCTTCATTATAAATATTTATTACTTGTTATGAATCACGTGATCAGTATTCATCCAAACAAAATGTATATACAATTTATGTATAAACAAAGCATCAAAACATACTTATAACATCATGTTTTTTATAATATCATGTTTTACTTATGAACTTACCTCGTACTCGTAGTTGTCGGCTCGGATTGTTTACTCAATAACCTTCGACTTCCCTTGGTCTAAATTCGAATTCCTCTTTTCTTGATCTATATGTATTCAAAATTAACCCTTTTACTCAATAAATCATTCAAACCAATCCATATACACACAATTAAGGCATATTGTAAACTAGCCCTCACATTTTCACATTTCGACACTTTAGTCCCTAATTCACAAAATCACAAAATACACAAAGTTTGCTTGTACCCAAGATTAGCCGAATTTTCATAGCTCTCATACAAGTCCATACATTTCATTTATTTCACATTTTAGTCCCACAATAACATTTTTAGAATTTAGCCCAAATTACTCAAATTCATAAAAAATCCAAAGACAAAACATGTAAACCCAACATCAAGCTTTCATATTTCAACATATAACATCACAAAGCTCATGAATTCATCCATTGAATATTTCAAAATTATCAAAAAAATCAAAAATTGAGGCATGGGTTCGATAAAATACGAAGTAATAATTACAAAAACGTAAAATAATCAAAAACCAAACAAAATCCATATCTTAATCAAGAAATTCAATAGTTGAACCCTAGCTATCCTTTTCTTTTCTTTTATGTGTGATTTTCGGTTGATGAACATGAGAAAATGAGTTTATTTTAAGCTTTGTTTTATTTAACTTATACTATTAATCAAATACCAAATTCGCCATTTATTAATACATATAAAAATCATTTGTAATAAGGCTATATATGTCCATTAACCATTTAAATGGCATAATTATCACATAAGGACCTCTCATAAATAAAGCCAAATCAATTAAGCACTTCTAACATATAGCAGGCAACTTTTACATTTTACGCGATTAGGTCCTTTTTATTAAATTAAGCACATAAACTTTCAAATTTTCATACGACTTTCACAAATGCTACTTCACACATCATAAACACATAAAATAATATTTAAACATTTCTCTGACTCAAATTTGAGGTCCCAAAACCACTATTCCGACTAGGTTCTAAACTGGACTGTTACAATTCTCCACCTTTAGGGATTTTCGTCCCCGAAAATCTTACCATTGAACAAATTCGGATATTGCTGCCTCATAATATCTTTAGGCTCCCACATAGCCTCTTCAATTCTATTTCGATGCCACATCACTTTTACTAACAAAATTTTCTTATTTCACAGTTCTTTAACCTTTCGAGCTAAGATATGGATCTATTTTTTTTCGTAAGTCATATCTGACTGAGTGTCTATTCAGATGAAGGAATTACATGTGACGGATCAGATCTGTATCGTCGAAGCATTGATACTTGAAACACATCATGAATCTTTTCTAACTCTTATGGCAACAACAATCTATATGCTACTGACCCAATACGCTCGATAATCTCATATGGCCCAATGAATCTCGGACTCAATTTGCCTTTTCTACCATACCGGAGTACTTTCTTCCAATGAGATACCTTTAAAAACACTTTATCGCTAATCTCAAACTCAATATCTTTTCTTTTCAGATCCGCATAAGATTTCTGATGATCAGAAGCTGCTTTTAAGCTATCTCGAATCACTTCTACTTTCTGTTCAGTTTCTTTTATCAAATCAATTCCGTGAATCTTATTTTCACTGAGCTCAATCCAATACAAAGGTGTACGGCATTTGCGCTCATATAAAGCTTTGTATGGTGCCATTTTAATCCTTGATTGAAATTTATTATTATAAGCGAATTCAATCAAAGGCAAATATTGTTCCCATGTACCTTCAAACTCAAGAATGCAACATCTCAACATATATTCGAGTATCTGAATAATCCATTCGGATTGACCGTCTGTTTGTAGGTGAAAAGCAGTACTGAAGTGCAACTTAGTTACTAGAACATCTTGCAATTTCTTCCAGAATCGTGATGTGAATCTCGAATCTCTGTCTGATACTATAGATAATAGCACACCGTGCAATCTCACAATATCAGAAATGTATAACTCAACTAATTTATCAAGTGATTAATCGGATCGAACCGGAATAAAATGAGCTGATTTTGTCAATCGATCAACTACAACCCAGATTGCATCTTTCTTTCTTGGAGATAGGGGTAAACCCGAAACAAAGTCCATTGTCACTCGATCCCATTTCCACTCTGGAACCATAATCGGTTGTAACAAACCAAATGGCACCTGTTGTTTAGTTTTAATTTGATGACAGATCAAACATTTAGAAACATATTCAGAAATATCTCTTTTCATTCCAGACCACCAGTAATGCTGTTTCAGATCATTATACATTTTCGTACTATCTGGATGCACAGATAATCGACTATTGTGAGCTTCACTCAAAACCATTTGAATTAACTCTAAATTTCTCGGAACAAAAATTCGATCTCAGAATCTCAAACAATCATCTTTATCAACTCTGAATTCTGAATCAGACTCTACATCACACTAAGCTCTTTTAGCTAAAATCTCATTATCAATCTTCTAAGCTTCGATAATCTGCTGTAAGAACAAATGTCTTGCTTTCATTTAGCTAAAACTGAACCAACATTGGATAGAACCAAATGAGCATTCATCATACGCAAAGCAAACAACGATTTTTTACTCAAGGCATCAGCAACAACATTTGCTTTTCTCGGATGATAATCAATCACAAGCTCATAGTCTTTTAGTAGCTCTAACCATCTTCTTTGTCACAGATTCTAATCTTTTTGAGTCATCAAATACTTCAAATTCTTATGATCAGGATACACATGACATTTCTCACAGAACAAGTAGTGGTGCCATATATTTAGAGCAAACACAATAGCAGCTAATTTAAGATCGTGTGTCGGATAGTTCTTTTCATCCGGCTTCAACTGTCTCGAAGCATAAGCAATGAATTTGCCTTCTTGCATTAAAACATATCCCAGACAAATCAATGAAGCATCACTGTATATCACAAATTCTTTCCCCAATTCGGGTTGTACCAATATCTAAGTTTCAGTCAACAAAGTTTTCAACTGATCAAAACTGTTCTAACACTTTTCAGACCACACAAATTTCACTTCTTTTTGAAGCAGTTTTGTCAACGGAGTCGCAATCATCGAAAAACCTTTTATGAATCTTCTATAATAACCAGGAAGTCCCAGAAAACTGCAAACTTTAGAGACATTTCTCGGAGGTTTCCAATCCAAAATAGCTGAAATTTTGCTCGGATAAACTCAAATACCAGAGACGGATACAATATGACCCAGAAAACCAACTTCTTGCAACCAGAATTCACATTTACTGAACTTTGCATACAACTATTTATCTCACAGAATCTGTAGCACTAATCTCAAATGCTCGGCATGTTTAGATTCATCATGTGAATAAATCATATGTTAACAATGAACACAACAACAAATTATCTAAATACTGTTTGAAAATTCTATTCATCAAATCCATAAAAATAACAAGTGCATTAGTCAATCCGAAAGGCATAACTAAAAATTCATAGTGGCCATACCTCGTTCTGAAAGTAGTTTTTGGAATGTCTAAGTCTTTCACTCGCAACTGATAATAGCCTGATCTCAAATCTATTTTCGAAAACACAACAACTCCTTTCAACTGATCAAACAAATCATCAATTCGAGGTAGAGGATACTTATTCTTGATAGTTACTTTGTTCAATTGACGATTATTGATACACATTCTCATTGTTCCATCTTTTTTTTCACGAATAGAACTGGAGCACCCCAAGGTGAGAAACTCAGTCTAGCAAATCCTCTATCGATCAATTCTTGCAACTGAGACATTAATTCTTTTAGTTCGGTCAGAGCCATTCTATACAGAGCTATCAAAATCGGAGTAGTGCCAGGTACCAATTCAATGCCAAGTTCTACTTCTCTAATCGGAGGTAATCCCGAAAGCTCTGCAGGAAACACATCAGGGAACTCACAGACAACAGACACAAATTCAACTTTCCTTTCTGACATTCTTGAATCAATCACATATGCAAAATAAGCTTCACATCCCTTTCTCACCATACTCAAAGCTTTCATCGAAGATATTACAGTAGGCAATCCATTCAAATCACTAGATTCAATTCTGACTATTTCATCATTCTTGCATCTCAAATCAATAGTTATCCATTTGTAATTCACAACAGCATCATGTAAATTTAACCAATCCATACCCAGAATTATATCAAATTCATCAAAAGGTAACAACATCAGATCAGTCGGAAAACAAGTGTCTTAAAACATTAACGGACAATTCTTGCAGACTGTATCAACCAAAACACATCTGCCTAGTGGGTTTGAAACTCTAATTACAAATTCAGTAGACTCTGCAGGCAAAGTCTTACTGTTCACTAAGTTCATACATATATACAAATGTGTTGATCTAGGATCTATCAAAGCACTCACAGAAGTATCATAAAGAGTAAATGTACCTGTAATCACATCTAGAGATGAACCTTCTTCGCGAGCTCGGATGGCATAGGCTCTGATAGGTGCACGAGCCTCGGATCTAACAGCTGTATCTTTTGTTCCTCTTTGACTACCGCTTAAATTTCCCGTATTTCTAGGAGGTCTACCATGAGAAGCGTTGCCACTCAGGCTCAAATTCTTAACATTATCTTTTTCAGCTAAATCTGGACAATCTTTTATAAAATGATTTCGTGAACCACAACTTTAGCAAGCTCGGTTATTACCCTTTCCCCAACATTCTCCAAAATGTCATCTTCCACATTGATCACACTCAGGTTTTTCATTCTTTGCATTACCAACACTGGCAACAGACGCAGCTAGAGCTTTAAAGCTCGATTGTGCGATCTAACACGATCTCTATTCGAATGTCCCACAATAGCCTTTGAACGGCTATTATATCTCTGAATTTCTTTCATCCAGATTGAAATGACTTGACTGATGATCTCTTTCGTACCTCTCTAGCTTCAAAATCAGCTTCTCTTTTCTCTTTCCCAAGATCTTCAGCTTTACATGCTCGTTAAACAAGCACAACATATTCTTTGATTTCCAAAATTTCGACTAACAAACAAATATCTTCGTTTAAGCCATCCTTGAATCTTTTGCATATTACTACTTCTGTAGATACACATTCACGAGCATACTAACTTAATCTTACGAGTTCCCGCTCATATTCTGTGACAGACATACGACCTTGTTTAAGCTCAAGAAACTCTTTACGTTTTTGATCAGTGAATCTTTAACTGATATATTTCTTCCAGAATTCAACTTGGAAGAAATCCCAAGTGACCCATTCACTCGGAAATACAGATGTCAAAGTCTTCCACCAATGGTACGCCGTACCTCTCATAAGGGAAACAACACATTTTATGAATCTTTAAGATTTAATGATAATTCGTCAAACACTCTTATCGTGTTCTCTAGCCAAAACTTAGCTTTTTCAACATCATTGCCCGTTGTAGCTCGGAACTCTTCAGCCCCATATTTTCTAATTTTATCGACTGGTGGTCTACTTAACTGAATCGGATTCACTGATGGCATAACGGAAGTTTGAGGAGAATTAACTGAAGGTGGAGGTTGTTGTTCAGTCGGGTTGGTTCTAATATATTGGGTGCACCAATCATTCATCATCTGATAGAAGGCTTGTCTAGCCTTACCATCATAACTACTTGTAGTCTGTCGAGAATCAGATGGCCCCATCCCTTGCGCGAGAGCAGGCGCATTGCTTCCGACATCATCCACTATGGCTCTTTTGAGATCCATTCACTATATAAAAGCACATTTCAATGTCAAGATTCATCACACTATCGCAGTTCATAAATATGGCATGTATAGCTAGACTTACATACACTATGGTAGTCCTAGAACTGACTAAACCATAGCTCTGATACCAATAAAATGTGACACCTCTAAATCGTATCCGTCACTAGAATAGTTTAAGAGGAATTACTAGACTCATAACTTAGATCAAAAAAATTAAATATCAAATACCATTTCAATTCAATAAAATACCATTCATTCATGTTCATTATGAACTTAAACAGAGCATACAAGGTCTAATCCATGCATCTAAGACTAAATCGATAACATGTGAACTTTTCAGAACTTATAAAAATTTTCAACTTTTAAAAGGTCACACACCCGTGTGAATAGGCCGTGTGCTTCACACGGTATTAGACCGCCCGTGTGTCTAAGCCGTGGCGAAATAGGGCATACATACTGACTGGTCCACACGGCCACAAGACACCTCCGTATGCCAGGCCATGTGAAAATTAGGGAGGCTACTGACTTGGCTACAAGGCTGACCACACACCCATGTGCCAACCCATATGCCACACACGACCAATAGACATGCCCGTGTATCTAGGCCGTGTCAAAACTAGAGGGTATACTACCTTTAATTCGTAGGGTACCCCAGGGGACACATGACCGTGTAACGTGACCGTGTGTCACACACAGTTGAGGCACACGCCCATGTTTTTGCTCGTATGGACAAAAATAGGCCATTTGAATAGCCAATTTGCCACCCCAATTTGGGTCAACCCACAAGCAAAGAAATAAGCATATATGCACAACCAATTCAGCCAATTTCCAATCCAAAACATAAGCCACTCATGACATATCAATTCCAATCAATACATACTCATAAGCCTTACCAATCTATACCAAAACATAAGTCAAAAGCTTGTCAAAACATTTCTTTCTATACATCATTCAATTTCATGCTAAAACTTGCCAAAACTTACCAACATTTACCATTTCTTTTGTCCAACTAAAACATATCAAATATATCATATTGCATCACATATCTTATACCAAAACCATGGCATATCCACCACTATACGAAGCCATATCACATGGCTAAATATATACATCACAAAACATAATCCTACAACTTCTAGCCTATACTTGCCATACTTTAATATATACATTTTCAAAGTACCAAAATGAGGTTAGATAGTGTGGTGATGATCCTTGACGAACCCTGAGCTCACAGTAGCTTCGATATCTATAAAACAATTCAAACACACATACAAAGTAAGCTTTCAAAAGCTTAGTAATTTCATACTAAAATCATCAACAATATATAAAATATGAAACATCAACACATAAGTACTTATAAATTCTCAACTCATCGATCAATTTCATGCCAACACCATCCATATGTTTACACCAATTCAATAAACTTTACATGCATAATACCATCTACCTCATCGATATTATACTTACCTGAACATTCTCTTATTCATTCATTTTCATTCTCACTTCTTATTCGGATATTTTAAGACATTTCAAAGATTACTAATGCTTTAAACATCTGCACACTTAGTGCTTTAGAGATTAGCCAAAGCTATAATAATTCCACACACTTAGTGCTTTCTCAATTAACCAAAGCTATCTCGGTATCTCACACTTAGTGCCTCATATAGTCGAAGCTAGTTTAAATCGCACACTTAGTGCC
Source organism: Gossypium arboreum (assembly GCF_025698485.1). Taxonomy (NCBI): domain Eukaryota; kingdom Viridiplantae; phylum Streptophyta; class Magnoliopsida; order Malvales; family Malvaceae; genus Gossypium; species Gossypium arboreum. The sequence continues at coordinate 88,380,628 of NC_069077.1, forward strand.
AAATACATTTGATTTATCATCATATTCATCCAAACTAAATGTATATACAATCTATGTATAAACTAAGCATCATAACATACTTATAACATCATCTTTTACGTACGAACTTACCTCGTACTCAGAGTTGTCGACTCGGATTGTTTACTAAATAACCTTTAACTTCCTTCGATCTTAATCCGAATTCCTCTTTTCTTGATCTATATGTATTCAAAATTAACCCATTTATTCACTAAATTATTCAAACCAATCCAGATACACACAATTAAGGCATATTGCAAACTGGCCCTCACATTTTCACCTTTCGACACTTTAGTCCCTAATTCACAAAATCACAAAATACACAAAGTTTGTTTGTACCCAAGCTTAGAAAAATTTTTATAGCTCTCATACAAGTCCATAAATTTCAATTATTTCACATTTTAGTCCCTTAAAATAACATTTTTACAATTTAGCCCAAATTACACAAATTCAGTAAAAATCCAAAGACAAAACATGTAAACCCAACATCAATCTTTCATATTTAAACATATAACATCACAAAGCTCATGAATTCATCCATGGCATATTTCAAAATTATCAAAAAAAAATAAAAAATGGAGGCATGGGTTCGATAATATACGAAGCAACGATTACAAAAACGTAGAAATAATAAAAAACCAAACAAAATCCATACCTGATTGCGTGATTCGTAACAAGTAATAAATATTTATAATGAAGATCAAACCTAGACTAACTATTATCAAGACGAAAAGGCAAGCGCACCTATTGAACAATAGTATAGTAACGGCAAGACCGGGATATCGTACCCAAGGGAACCAAAAGTTCTAGTAATAACTATCTTTTTACTATCTAACCTAGAAATAAAAGGGCTTGTTTATTAAACTAATTATCCAAACTAATTAACTAATTTAATTAAAGCAAAAAGAAAATCTGGAAAAAGACTTGAAGAGGAGCAATTGATAAAGACGACACCCAAGGAGGAATCCACCTAGATTTCACTTGTTATCTGACTCTGAACCGGGCGATTTATTCACTTGACTTGTTCCATAGAGATCCCTAAGTTAAGTTATTATCCCTATTCAAGACTAATAACGTCTAATCCCTAGATTGAATAACCGAGACTTTTCTCTAATTAACACTCTAGGGTTGTTTTAACTCAATCTATGGATCTCCTTATTAGGTTTCACCCTAATCTGGTAAAATCTCGTAACCCTATTTCTAGGCATTCAATCAACTTCGTTTAATTATACCAAATCTACTCTTAGGGAGGGTCTATTCATCCTCTGCATAAGCACATCAAATCATGAATTAATACTCAGAATATTAACTCAAGCATTAAGAACACATAATTAAGAACAAATCAAGTATTTATCATACAGTTCAGATAATAATAACAAGATCCATCATAGGTTTTATCCCCCTTAAGTATCTAAGGGGTTTAGTTCATAATAAAATAAGAGTACATCTCAAAAGTATGAAAATAACAAAACATAAAGAAAACTCTAAAACCCCTGAAGGAATTTTGAGAGAGATCTTCAGTTTTGGAATAGCTCCAGCTTTTGAGATGCATCGTCTGCCTTCCTTCAAGTAATTCCTGGCGTGTGGTTCTGTATTCCAGAAAAGTTCTGGAATGAGCGGCCCCCTTCTAGGTCACACTTAGGGTGCTTATATAGGCTTTGGATTGGCTTTCTTCCTCCCTAAGTACCCTTTTCCATGTAAAATACTACTCTTTGAAAAAAGGACACGCCCGTGTGCCACGACCGTGTGACATGTTTACCAGGTCGTGTTCGATTCGTTAAATTGCACACGGCCGTGTGGGCTCAATGGCCAAGCCGTGTGAATCGTGAAAACCTTGGTTGACACCCCCGAAGGGCACGGGCTTGTAAGATGCCTGTGTGGCAAGGCTTACGCCGTGTCATCTTCTCGATTTGGTCCGTTTTGTCCCTTTTTAGCTTGTTTTTGTCTCCTTTCGACTCTTGGTGCTCTCTTGAGTACAAAACATGAAATAACCGGATTAAGAGCACCAAAATCTACAAATCTAGTAATAAACATCCATAAATATACTAAGTATTTGGGGTATAGATATGTATAATTTGACGTTTATCAAATACTCCACACGTAAGCATTTGCTTGTCCTCAAGAAAAATTCTCATTTATTGCTAGAATTCATTCCTTTCAATAATATAAGCATTACTGATAATGTTACAAATTATTCCTCAAAAAATCATACAGTGAGAATTTAACTATAGGGGCACTAAAAGCCTCAAACAATCTAAATCGAATATTTTGATAATAAAATCATAGGTAATCTCCTTCCTATCAGTAATTAACTTTAGTCCTAAATATACAAGAGATGACATCCTTACTAAAGATTCACTCAAATCACTCAAAGTGTTTAAGGTTCAAGATTAAGCACTCGATTGTCTAACATGAAAAGTTATTACCATAGGCTTGCATGAAAATCAAATCTCCACCACTTGTAAATGATATGATACACTAATTCAAAGGTCTTTGCATGGTTGTAATGGGGTTTAGGTTACATGTATGGATACAAGCTGAAGAGACAAAGGTTAGAATCGAGATAATTTTAGTATATTACCCCACTATCAAAAACTTAATTACTGAACCACAAACAAATATCTAGAACTATTTTACATGAGTTCATGACAACTTTTGTAACACCCCTATCCCGTAACCGTCACCGGAATAGGATGAGGTGTTACCAGAAATTAGGAATAAGATCGGAAGAATAAAATTTTAAACTCCCTTCTTTAAGTAAACGTCCAACAGATGCCATTTTCGTATGGCTTATATACAATAGTCATAATATCATTCTACTATATTGCCTATCCTATACATGCCATAAGCTAAGTCTAATTACATAGTTGCCGCAATGGTAGATAGTGTGACGAAGTGCTGATGATCCCCGAGCTGGTAGTTAGAATCCACAACCTATCACCAAAACATAATTGAACAGAGTAAGCTTTTGCGAGCTTAGTAAGTTTTAAGCAAAACAAAGTGTTCTCATTCACTGTCATTGGTCATTCATTTCAACTGTTCGATGAAGTTAATCTAGAGCTTCATCTCGAACCATGATATCAATAGACGAATTACTTGGCTGTCATATATATATATATATATATATATATATATACCTTTGAATAATAGTGACCTAGATGGTCAAATATTTCCAAAGCACATTCTTCGTCAAATTTCAACTTTCCATGTTCCTTTCCACTTATTCATAATCACACCCTTATTTTTAAGTATTTCAACATGACAAATACTGAATTACCGTAGGCACATAAATAAATAAACATATTCCTTATCACATATACGTAAATGTGAAAAACATAATTCTTACCTTGTACTGGTACATTTAGCCCAACCCATACTCAAATCATAAGGCTTTTGGGCAGAATATGCTCTAATACATAAGAACATTTCATCACATACTTCATTATACAGTTATACCATTACCAATTAGATCATTCACATATTTGGAGTCATAATATTAATCACATTTACTTACCCCTTCGATACTGATAATTCACCTCGAAATCACTCCACCGATGAGTAAGTAATCCTTTTGAACATCTTAAATACATAACACTTATTTGATGGTAACTTATTGCAGATACTCAATATCAAAGTCTTACTTGAATCCTAGCATTTAGCCGTCGGGTCTTTAAAGCTCGGATATAGTACAAGCACGAAGCCTATGGACATTAATCAAGATAATATTCTCGCATAAGGCCTGCGGGGTTTTAACCCGGATATAGTACTGTCACAAATGCCCTTCGGGACTTATCACATTTATACACTTTCACATTCATCACATCGGCCATTAGGCCTTATCACATATATATACACTTTCATGTACAGACTTGGTCTTGGTCGAATCTACATCAATCACTTTTCCAATGAATAATTCAATTTCACGCCATACTATCATTTCATATTCGAATACTCATAAACTTACAAATTTCACAAATTTTAATATCAAAGATCCATCTAACACTCATATATCATTTTACAATATCACGAATTAGAATTCAAGTATGGGTTTAATCAATAGCTTATGAGCAACTAAAACAAGTTTTATCCATGTTTACAACAAAAATCACATATTAACTACAAGCTGTTTTCCTGACCAATGGTCACTAAATTATTTATAACCGGAGCTACAAGGCTCCAAATCACTTGCCGTTAATTTTCCCTGAATACAGACTCGTATATCTTCCATCCATAAATTTTTCAGAATTTTAGGTTTGGCCAATCAATACCAGATTTTTCTTAAAGTTTCCCCTATTTCACTGTTTGACTAACCTGACCAGTCTTTACTACGAATCAAAATTCTCATTGTACAGAATTCAAAGTATGTTCTATTTGATTTCATTTGAAACTAGACTTATTAAGGAGTCTAAGCATATAAATTTTATCTTATAAAAATTTTTGTACTATTTATAATAATTTTCTAAATGCAGAACAGGGGATTTCAGATTCATTCCGACACTATCACACACAACTTTAAATATCTCTCTATAGGAAATTCCTTTGCTTGCACTGTTTATTTTATAAGAAACTAGACTCATTGAGCTTTGATTTCATATTTTATTCAGACTCTAATTCCACTCCAACAATTTATGGTGATTTTCAAAAATCACACTACTGCTGCTGTCCTAAGAAGATTTTTACAATTTGCTCTTAAATTTCCAAGTCCAAACACTAATGTACTTACCATTTAAGTTTAAAACATATCATGGCCACATCACATCTTGTTAAATCAACTCATTATGTCCTATTATGATTGAATTTACTCAATATTTGATCACTTAAAACTTACCTTGGAAGTGGTCGACGACTAGATATCCACGGCCATTCGTTTACTTTCTCTTTTCCCCTATCCGACTTTGATCCTCTTTGCTCTTAAGCTTAAGTAAAACAATAGATTTGCTTAAGTACTTAACTAATATTATTCACTTAACAATCACATTTGGCAATCACATATCATTTAATCTATATCTAATTCACCTTCACAAGCAAAGAGTCACTTAATTTATCATGCTTTCTTATACATGAATTTAATCATATTGCGAATGTCCTTTTGTGTACATGGTACATACATAAGGCATACATATATATATATATATATATATATATACCTATATATGACCATTACAATTTAAACATTTAATCATAATCGGCAAGCTTTATTTCAACTATTTAAGGTGCAAACCATTTATGTTATTCATTAACATTTCGTCATATTAAATCTTTGATTAACCAATTTAACACATACCAAAATCCAATCATACATCTAACCTTTGTCTCCATACCAAACCGAGTTATAAGATTATACATTACACTAAGCATATCATTAAACATACCTATTCAATTTAGCTAATTTCATAGCCGATTAATCACCTTACCCCACATTACTCAATGCCGAACATTAACCCAACATCACAAGCATAATCACCATGAAACTTACCTTAATACACATTTTATCCCATTGCCGAATACATATATATATATATATATATATATATCATCAAATAAATATTTATTCACATAACAACAATTCATTCACATCTCTATAAATGATCATAATCGGACATTATAAACAAATCAACTAGTTTAACATTCAATTTCTTCTAACCATTCCTCAATCACTTACTCAATGAACAATAATGTACTTAACCAATTCCTTAGGCATATATTCGCAATATATATATATATATATTAATGACTAAAACACTTAGGCCGATTCTAAAACACCCATAAATCTTCATAATAGCACATGTAACTAGCTCAAATCTCAAACCATCTAATATACTATCAAAATATATATAATATTACAACCAATTTACCATTCCTTAATATGACCAAAGGTAAGCTTTACATGAACTTTGAAAATCCTTACAAACATCACTTAATCTAGAATTAAAAATCATGGGTTATCTACCACATGTCATTAACAACCAAATTTCATAATCAATTTGACAAAATCACATTACATACCTTTAGAATAGATCTATGCATATGACCGATTATTTGAGCTTCACTCCTTACTCTTTCTTCACCACGGCAATGAAGAATAAGAATGAACCAAACTTTGTTTTTTTTTTCCACCCACCATGTTTTATTTATCTTTTTTTCCTTTATAAATTAAGGCCATATAATATTAATATACTTTCTTGAATTCATTTTCTATGCACCCTTGTCATTATGGTTGGCCACTACTTCTCAAAATGGGGTATTTGACATGCAAGTCCCCATTTTGAGAATCATCACTAACTAGTCTTCAAATTAATTCATAACTTTTTTTTTTTTTTTTTTTTTTGTTTCTCACATAAGCCCTTTGACTAAAATTCACATTCAACTAATGAATTTAAGCATCAAAATTTCACACATGCACTATCACACATAGTAGATATGAATTTTAATATTTAATAAATTTTATAACTCGATTTTATGGTCCCAAAACCACATCTCGACTAGGGTCAAATTAGGGATGTCACAACTTTAGCTTGCTGAGAGTTACAATATAATACTGAGGTTTTTTTTTAAGAACAAATCAAGTCGATACAATATAGAAATCATACTTCATGATTCAGTAACAAAAAATGGTGAACATAGTGAGGTAACAATATTAAAATCAATCTCGATAAAAAGGGTCAAATTAAATAGGAGGATTTCAACAATAACGGGTTAATGGGTTAATGATGAGGGTTAATCAATGAAGAAGGGTTAGTAGGCTCAAGGGGTTTCACTAAGGGTTTAATTATGTGGGAAGGCTTTTTATGGAGTAAATGGGTTAAATCCTAAGTGTCTTTATCATCTCAATATATCAAATCATATGTTTGATCTAGACATGTATAATCGAAGCAAGTTCTAGAATAACTGTTCAATGTTGACACACTCAAACCACAAAAGAAGTGAGCAAGAAAGAAAGCTATATGCTCAAAAGGCTCAAAAATCTCACAAAAATTTGGGTTTTTGATGTCATTCCTGCATACTTAAGATTTCAAGATAATACCTCAATTTAGGAAAATAATCTAAAAAATTTTAGTTCTCAAAATATCAGCTTATCATGCTCTATTCTTTAAATTCCTATAATCAAATAATCATGCATAATTCCCTTGGTCTAATTCACAACATATCAACAAAAATTATAGATCAATCAGAATTCATTCTCTCAATATTATGAGAAAATCACTTAAGCACAAGACCAAATTCAGGGATTTGAGAATAATACAAAAAGTTAGGTTTCATGTTCACCCCCCCGGCACTTAAGATGTACATTGCCCTCAATGTACAAAGATAGATTATTCAGAATAAAGAAAATCATAAGAGCAAAGGAGGTGAAACTCCCTATTATATGGATGCGGAGCTTGATTCTGAGGATGGAGTGTTCGGGGAAAGTGGTAGCTACCATTATTCTTGGCTAGATGAAGAAATTGGGTCGTTGAACATGGCACTCATGAGGTATTGTTTCTCGTTTGTTTCCTCATTCCGTAAAATATTCCTAACAGCTTTGCTTGGAAGTCTATAGAATCATAAAGAGCTTATTAAGAGTTGGTGTGGAAGAGAGTGTAGTGGAATTACTTGTTAGAAATACCAGAAAATGGAAAAAGTAAAATTTACTAATATAGATATGTCTTTCAAAATAAAATAATAAAAAGAAAAATGAAAAGAAAAATAAAAATAACATAAATAAAATAAAATAAAAATAAGAAGAAATAAAAAAATAAGAGGATTCAATAATCCTCGTCAGTGGGGCCCTCAAGTGGTGGTGCTGGAGTGACGATGTGGAAATGCTGGCACAGTTGCTGCATCATGGCCTGCATATCGTCCATCTGTCTATCCCGTCGCCGATCTCACTCGTGAATCATCTCGAACTGTATAGTGTAATACTGCTCGAAGTGGGCGAGTCGGTCAGAAAGATGTGCCAATAAAGCAGCCGCATGAACAGGCCGTTCCCTAGGTGGCGCAGTGGAAGGCTCCCCATGCTGTGGGGGAACATCCTCAGGAATACCCTCAAGATCCTCCTCATCAATGGCATGCGAGAGACGTTACTGAGGAGGATCGGTCCCACGTCAGCGCTCGATCATCCTCATGTGTAATATAGTCGTGATGCCCTGTGGGGACATCTGACCTATCAGGGTAAGCGCTGATGACTGGGTCCCGGTGTTGAGGAGGCTGAAGTGTCTGGCAAGGCGCATCACGTAGGGGCCGATGGAGATCACTTCCTTCCTATACTGCTCGGTCTGATGGCGAATGGCGAAAGCAATGAAGTATGCTAAGTCGGTCACATGTGCATTTGCCATGCACCATAAATAGTAGGTGTCATGGGTGGTGACGACGCCAGTGCTCTCTCTCCTTCCAGTCAAGGTGTGTGCCAATATGGCATGGAGATATCGTAGGGAAGGGGGGAGAGCTGAGGCCTTCGAGCGGCTGGGATCGTAGGTGGGAGAGAGTAGTGCCAAAGCCTTCCAGCACAAGGAGGGGGAGATGTAGATATTGCATGGTAGTGCATTCATGTCCTCCTCCTCCATAAACTCATCGGTGTAAAGTCTCAGAGCAACTCCAAACTCTGGGACACTCATTGCACGAACTAAACTGCCTAATAGAAGTGAATGGTGCCTGGGTCGTCATTGTTCATCATCAGCACCTGTAAATGAAAAGTAGAGCATAATTCTAAAGTTAGCTCTAAATAAGTGGGCTCGGTAATGGAGAAGAACCGTTCCCATGGATTTGTGGATAGGAGGGTGCGGATGGCATCAGCAAGCTGGACTTGCTCTACGACAGCCCAGTCAATGCAGTGACCTATGGTGATGGGTCGTGCACATAATATCTGAAATAGCTCCTTCTGCGAAGCTTGCGAAAATTCAAAGAACGGGTGCCGAACTTTGACTATAGCACGTACCGAGAAAGAACCCGGTCCCCTACGTCTCTTTGAGGGTGGGACCGCGACCTTCTTTCCTCTTGATGATGACATACTGTACTTGTGACAGCCCTAAAGTGACCCTAGTTAGAAAGCGGTTTCGGGACCGCTAAACCGAGTCACCAAATTATTTGAATATGATATTTATTGTCTAAAATATGTGATTATGAATGTGTGAAAGTTTTAAGCTTCGATTTAGTAAATTGCATGTGAATTTAGTCAATAGGACTTATGTGTGACACTTTTGAAATGTGATAGGTTAATCTATAAGGATCTATTAGTGCATGTAATCAAAGGGGTGGACTTGCATGTCAATTTCCCCCATTTAATTACTAGTGGCCAGCCATGACAAAGGGTTATGGGCAAAACATGTCATAAAACATGTTGTGCTAATGGTTTATGTGAGAAAGGATAAAATAATAATGGGAAGGTAAATGATGACAAAAAAAAAATGTGTGGTTGCCCCCCCCTCTCCATTGCCGTGAATGGAAGAAAGAAAGACTTCAACTTTTATTTTTCTATCTTGCTTCCTTGTCTCTTTCAAATGAAGCTAGAGAGGAGAGGCCGGCTGCATGTAGTGGAAAACCATGAAATTTGTTTGCTTATAAGTTGAAATTTTCAAGTAGAAGGCTAAAAAGGGGAGGAGCAAATTGAATAGGTAGAATCGGTGTTGGGAACCTTGGTGAGTTTTCCTTGAACTTTTATTTGATAATTGTTGAAACTGTCAAATTGCTGTCCGAATTTTACCTTGTTGGTATTGTTAATTGCTGCCCTGTTTATGCTGTCTAAATATTGTATTATTGATGCTGTCCGAATCAGCCTCCGAATGTGATATGTTACAACAATTAAGCCAAGTGTTGCGAGTCCTCTTAGGCTGCCCACAACGCAACCTTTCAATACTAATGTTACCATGAATTAACCTTCAATTGATGGTGTGGTGTATATACATTTTAGAAAGAAAGATGTTGTTGTTTAGTTGAATTTTCATTTGATAAATGTTCATTCGGTCAAATGGGAGAAGAATGAGATGAATTTAAATGTTGTGGTTTATTATTTTAGTTGCTAAATGAAGAAAAAAAATCGGCTAACAAGGGAGTACTAAGGCCGAATATGATTTTGAATATTAGTGGTGTAGTTGCCGAATTTGAACTATGAAGTTATTGAGTAATGTGTGTGTTTTAAGTGATAGAATTGAGTAAATGCTTGGAATGTGATATGTATGAATTATGTGTTAAATTAAGGTTTGCTAAGCTAGCTATTAAGATGAAGTGCAAATGTTAGTAATTGATTGCTAGTGTATATATGTGTACTAGCCGAGCTTTGAATTTAAATAATGGTTGGAGCACCATGTGTTGTAATGAGATTATTTGAGTGAAATCATAGATATTTATATGATGAATTCGATTGTGGATATACATGCTTAAATAAGATGCACACATGAATGAATAGATAGCTTGGTGTTGCATGTATTCGGTCATAAAGGTGCACATGAGGAAATGTTAGATTAACTGTATTAAATTGCTCAATGTGATTAAAAATGCGTATGACCATTTTGTGTTTGAGCTAAAGGTGGCCATATGACCTATCAAACTCCTTGTCATATTCGGCCATAAGCTAGCATAATGAGACTTTAATAAGTTAAATTTGTTTGAATTAGCTCAAGAGCTTAGAGGACCAAAGTTGGATAAGGGAAGGGAAAAAGTGATCGAATAGCCGCCGAAATCGTTCGACCACATCCGAGGTAAGTTTTAAGTGATTAAACATTGAGTAAATTCAATCATAATAGGACATAATGAGTTGATTTAATAAGATATGATGTGGCCATGATATGTCTTAAACTCAAATGGTAAGTTCATAAGTGTTTGGACTTGGAAATTTAAGAGCAAATTGTAATAATTTGCTTTGGACAGCAGCAGTAACGTGATTTTAGAAAATCACTATAAATTTTTGGTGTGGAAGTATAGGCTGAATAAAATATGTAATCAAAGCTTAGTTAGTCTAGTTTCTTATAAAAGAGACCGTGGAAGCAAAGAAATTTCCTATAAAGAGATATTTACAGTTTGGTGGGACAGTGTCAGAATGACTCCGAAATCCCCTATTCTGTTTTTGGAAAATCATTATAATTTGTACAAAAATGGTTATAAGATAATATTTATATGCTTAGACTCCTTAATGAGTATAGTTTCAAATTAAATCAAATAGAACACATTATGAATTCTGTACAATGAAAAATTTGATTCGTAGTGAGGAGTGGTCAGATTAGTCAAACAGTGAAACAGGGGAGACTTTAAGAAAAATCTGGTATTGATTGGCCAAACCAAAAATTCTGAAAATTTTATGGATGGAATATATATGAGTATATATTCAGATAAAATTAACGGCAAGTGATTTGGAGTCTTGTAGCTCCGGTTATAAATAATTTAGTGACCATTGCTCAGGAAAACAGCTCGTAGTGAATATGTGATTTTGTTGTAAACATGGATAAAACTTGTTTTAGTTGCTCATAAGCTATTGATTAAACCCATACTTGAATTCTAAATCGTGATATTGTAAAATGATATATGAGTGTTAGATGGATCTTTGATATTAAAATTTGTGAAATTGTAAGTTTATGAGTATTCGAATATGAAATGATAGTATGCCGTGAAATTGAATTATTCATTGGAAAATGATTGATGTAGATTCGGCCAAGACCAAGTCTGTACATGATAGTATATGTGATAAGGCCTAATGGCCGATGTGATGAATGTGAAAGTGTATATACATGTGATAAGGCCTAATGGCCGATGTGATGAATGTGAAAGTGTATATATATGTGATAAAGCCTAATGGCCGATGTGATGAATGTGAAATTGTATATACATGTGATAAGGCCTAATGGCCGATGTGATGAATGTGAAAGTGTATATATATGTGATAAGGCCTAATGGCCGATGTGATGAATGTGAAAGTGTATATATGTGATAAGGCCGAATGGCCAATGTGATGAATGTGAAAGTGTATATATGTGATAGGGCCGAGTGGTCAACGTGATGGATGTGAAAGTGTATAAATGTGATAAGTCCCGAAGGGCATTTTTGTCAGTACTATATCGGGTTAAAACCCCGCAGCTTTATGCGAGAATATTATCATCGATTAATGTCCGTGAGGCCGTGCTCATACTATATCCGAGCTCTAAAGACCCGATGACTACGTGTGGAGATTTTGTCCGGTAAGCCACGAACTAAAGGTTTCTTGAAGATTCAAGTAAAGTGTAAGATTATACGACTTCACAAGAACAATTGGTAATAAATACGTTCAATGTGTTAAGTTGGTCGTATGTATTTTGAGATTATATTTAAGTTTGATTTAGACTAAATCACAAGGTCGTTATGTGATGCACATGTGAGTAAAGCAATAAGACTGTTCTATGATTATTGTGCATTTGGTCAATGTGGAAAGTCGGTAAAATATGTAATGTACTTATGATCATAAGAGGTCACTATCAAGTGAGAATTTATCTGCCTATTATATATGATGAGATGTGCATATTTGGTAAAGGGATGGTATGCCCGAAGGAAGAGTGAAATAAAATACGAACAACTATGTTATAATTTGATTGTTATCTGTTGACTTTGCTTAAAACTTACTAAGCATTAAATGCTTACTCCGTTTCTTTGATTCTCTGTTTTATAGATTTTGGTTCGTCACCATCGGACTCGGGATTTTTGAAGTCAAGTCGCCCACACTATCAAAGCTCCTTTTGGTATATTTTTGGTTGAACTTTGAAATGGCATGTATAGGACTACCCTTTTGTTGTAGGTCATGTACCTTTCGGTTTTGTGTAAATTTGGATAGCCATGCGAAAATGGCTTAAGTATACTTTGATCATAGCATTATAATCGTTTTGTATGTTGTCCGTCGAGAGGTATGGAAATGTCGGTAACGGTTAGTCATGGGAATGGTTATTCATGATCACTTTTGGTATATGTATGACAAACTCTAGTTGATCCATGGAGGATCATGAAATAGGTAAAGTTTACCTTAAAAATAGATGCTGGCAGCAGCAGTGATGTGGATGTGAAAAATCTCTAAAAATAGTAGAGATGGAATTAAATAGCGAATAAATTATGCAATCGAACCTTGATGAATCTATTTTTATAGGAAAGTAACGAGAAGCTCATATGAACAGTATATTATGAGATGTTGAAGTATTCGTGAGATAGGGCCAGAACGGTTTCTGGATTCCCTGATCTGACTTTGGAAATTCATTATAAATTAACCAGAGACATTTAGAAGTCATGCCATATATGTATAGATTCCTTTTTGAGTATAGTTTCTACAGAAACAAACGTCATCAGTATTGAAGCCCTGTACAGGGAGATATCCAAATCGTAATGCATGAAGGTCAGTGTAGTCGCACCCTGTAACAGGGGAGACTTTAACTAATAAACTGTACTAATTGGCCCGACCAAAAATTCTAGAAAAAAATCTGTAGATGGACATATGAGTCTAGTTTCAGGGGAAAATTACGAAACTAATTTTCGAGTGTTGGAACTCAAGATATGATTTTTAAAGTGACAGTGACGCAGTTAGCCAACTGCCTGGAAATTTTTAAAATGGACTGTGAAAGCAAGTGATTTAAGTCTTTTTAAAGCAAGTGATTTAAGTGATTTAGTTAGCCAACTAAACCCCTCGTGTCCGACTCCGGCTACGGTCTCGGGTACGGGGTGTTACAGTACTTGAAAATATATGAGCATTGATAGAATCCAAGATACATCAGTAGTTAAGCAAGAGGCCTAAAACTAGTATATTCTATTTAGTGGCTTAAATAATTCAAATATAGAAAATTCTAAAGCAAATTCCTAACTTGTCTAAAGCAAAATAGTACAATATCAATGTAAAACATGTAGAATACTAATGTAGCAACATAAATTGAAAAAAATAAAGTTGAGAAAGTGAACCAAAGGTGCTGTATGGCAGGGCACGGGTGTGTGACACTGAGAAGAAGCCATGTGGTGGGAAAATAGAGGGTATAGAGAGGGGAAAGTGGGGATTAATGCAAGAGGAATGGATTTCAGGGTGGTTTGAGGGTTGGGGGAAGTGAGAATCTTATGAATGGTGACCGGAATAAGGATTAGGGAGTGGGGAAGAGGAGTTTTCGGCTAGGGTTTTAAAAAGGGGAGAAGATGAACAATGGTTTTCTATATAGGGAAGGTGCACACGGCCTAGGGCCATGCCCGTGTACTTCGAAGGTGAGCCCGTGTTTTTCAAATTTTTCAATTTAGGTCATGCCCGGCTACTGTCCCACGCCCATGTGTCTTGGTCGTGTGTTAAACACGACTATATCGTACGGCCGTGCCTAGCTTTGTTCTCTTCTCCCACGCCCGTGGTTTATGGTAGCACGTCCGTGTATTATTGTACACGGCTGAATGGCACGGGCGTGTCGCACGCCCGTTTCGAAGAAACAGAATCGAGCCTCATCCCTGGTACGCTCGTAGTCTCCTATCATGTTCACCCACGGCCATGTCGCACGGCCGTGGGGATTTATTGCACCCCGTGTTTTGGGGAAATCATGTCTTGCTTCAACACGGTTGTATCGCACGACCGTGGTTCTTCCCCTGTTTGGCCACAGCTTTAGGCACGCCCATGTTCCTGGCCGTGTATGTTGAAAAGCTTTGCAATTCAAAGACTAAGTTAATTGATTCGAAGTGTGAGAAGTTAAAAATAAAGAAATCAAAATATGTTAGTGCTCGGGTTGCCTCCCGAGAAGCGCTTATTTATAGTCTAAGCTCGACTTACCTCTCTGTTGATTTATCATGGTGGTTTGAGGAGTTCATACTCCTTGTTCCTGCTATCAATTTTAAAATAAGGTTTTAATCGGGTGTTGTTTACCTTAAAAGTGCCGAACTTGGGATGACTCACCTCAACCTTACTGAATGGGAAAATACTGAGTACCGTAAGAGGAATTTCCTTATTTGGTGTGGTAGTGACAATGTGAGGATCAACGGCATCTAGTAAGACTGTATCACCAACCTTAAGTTGATTAGGAGAGGTATCGGGCTTGTTTTTGCATAGTTTCAGTTTAGCATGTGTTCTCAGTTTGTGTTCTTGCCATTCATCTAGCTCCTCTATCCGTAGTCTTCGTTCTTCATGGACGTCTTTGTTCTCATCATGATAGTAGCGCACTGTCTCTATTGTCTTGGTTCGAAGAAGTTCCTGTGAGGACGATTGAATATTAGTTGTATCATGAACAGGTTTTATAGCATTAGCTTGAGTCTTAGAGATTTTGACTGAGTCGCGTGCTTGGAGTGTTACTACGTCATCACCTGCACGAACTGTTAGCTCTCCTGTGCCTACATTAATAATGGTTCTGGCAGTTGCTAAAAATGGTCGTCCTAAAATTAAAGGTACCTCGTTATCCTCATCCATATCTAAGACAACGAAGTCTACTAGGTAAATAAATTTATCAATTTTAACGAGAACGTCTCCAATAATACCCTTAGGAAATCTAACTGTTTTGTTAGCCAATTGTTTGCTCATCCTAGTCTATTTGGGTATACCGAGACCTAGTCATTTAAACATTTTATACGGCATAACATTTATACTTGCTCCTAGATCAGCTAACGCATTATTCACAGATAGACTACCAATTAAACAAAGAATTGTAAAACTCCCTGGATCTTTTAATTTGTTAGGTAGCTCATTCTTTAGAATAGCTGAGCAGACTGCATTGAGTTCCACATGCGGTGTAGCATCTAATTTCCTTTTATTGCTCAGAAGTTCCTTTAAGAATTTTGCTGAGTTAGGCATCTGTGAAAGAACTTCAATAAAGGGTAAGTTAATATGTAATTTCTTTAAGAGTTTGACAAACTTACCAAATTGTTCTTCTGTTCTGTCTTTCGTCATTGTTTTAGGATATGGCATACGAGGTTCATGATTTGTACTTACCTATTTGGGATCATTATTGTTTACCTCTTCTCGTCCTTTGTTCATCGCGTTGTCTTGCTGTAATTCTGGCTCAGGTGTAATGAATCCTTCCTTATCTTGGGCACTAATTGCATTGAGGTGTTCCCTCGGATTAGGTTTAATATTACTTGGTAGGTTACCTTGTGGTCATTCAGAGATTAGTTTGGACAACTGGCATATTTGAGTTTCGAGTCCTTGGTTTGATGCTTGTTGATTTTTAAGTGCTATCTCGATATTTTGGAAACAGGTTTCTGACACTGAGATGAATTTAGAAAGCATCTCTTCAAGATTGGTTTTTTCTCCTATTGATAAGGTGGCTATTGAAAACCCTGAGGATTTTGTGGCTTTGGATTTCCTTGACCTCCCCAAGAAAAATTGGGGTGGTTCCTCCAACCTGCATTATAAGTATTACTGTATGGGTTATTTTGAGATCTAAAGTTATTGTTACCCATATAGTTGACTTGTTCTTCTTCAGTTGTAGGATTGAAGGATTGGTATTCTATATGCACACCTCCTCCGCTTGAGTCACACCTCATTACTGGATATACCTGCGTAGAACCAAGTAAACCGTCAATCTTTTTATTGAGAAGTTCTACCTGATTAGAGAGCATGGTGACTGAATCGATGTTATAAACCCCGGCTATTTTTGTTGGCTTTATCCTCATAACTTGCCACTGATAGTTATTCAGTGACATCTCCTCTATAAATTCTTAGGCATCTTTCGGTGTTTTATTATTGATGGTTCCGCCAGCAGCTGCGTCAATCATTTGTCTTGTCGAGGGATTCACACCATTGTAGAACGTTTGAACTTGCAGGCAAAGCGGTAACCCATGGTGAGGGTACCTTCTCAGTAAGTCCTTGTATCTCTCCCATGCATCGTAAAGTGTTTCTAAATCCATCTGCACAAAAGAAGAGATATCATTACGTAATTTGGCCGTTTTAGCTGGCGGAAAATATTTTAGTAAAAATTTCTCGGTCATTTGTTCCCAAGTAGTGATAGACCCTCGTGGTAACAAGTTCAACCACTGTTTAGCTTTGTTTCTCAGTGAAAAGGGAAATAACCGAAGACAAATGGCATCATCAGAAACGTCATTGATTTTGAATGTATCGCAAAATTCAAGAAAATTTGCCAAGTGCTTGTTGGGATCCTCATCCTGCAAACTATCAAACTGAACAAACTACTGTATCATCTGAATTGTGTTAGGTTTTAGTTCGAAATTATTCATAGCAATAGCAGGCCTAACTATACTAGACTTAGTTCTTGTTAAAGAAGGTTTAGCATAGTCATACATAGTACGTGGAGCAGGATTTTGATTAGCTGCAATTGCAGGAGGCAGCTGATCGCCTTGGTTTTCAGCCATCTCTTCAGTTGGGGGTTGAGTATCGTCTTCTCGCTCGTTCTCAAGGTATCATAAGCTACGCCTTATTTCTCTTTGATTTTTGCGAATTGTACGGTCGATTTCTTCGTAAAAAAGTAATGGTCCCGACGGGTTTCTTCTAGTCATAAACTATAAAAACCTGCCACGAGAGAGAAAAAGTAAATTAATAAATAATAAAATAAAATAAAAGTACAAGAAAAATAAATGGCTAAAGTAATAAAAATTTAGTGTTCCTAATATTTCAGTTCCCCGGCAACGGCGCCAAAAACTTGATCGCGTGATTCGTAACAAGTAATAAATATTTATAACGAAGATCAAACCTAGGCTAACTATTATCACGACAAAAAGGCAAGTGCTCCTATCGAACAATAGTATAGTAACGGCAAGATCGAGATATCGTACCCAAGGGAACCAAAAGTACTAGTAATAACTATCTTTTTACTATCTAACCTAGAAATAAAAAGGGTTTGTTTATTAAACTAATTATCTAAACTAATTAACTAATTTAATTAAAGCAAAAAGAAAATTTGGAAAAAGACTTGAAGAGGAGCAATTGATCAAGACGACACCCAATGAGGAATCCATCTAGATTTCACTTGTTATCTGACTCTGAACCGGACGATTTATTCACTTGACTTGTTCCGTAGAGATCCCTAAGTTAAGTTATTATCCCTATTCAAGACTAATAATGTCTAATCTCTAGATTGAATAACCGAGACTTTTCTCTAATTAACACTCTAGGGTTGTTTTAACTCGATCTATGGATCCCCTTATTAGGTTTCACCCTAATCCGAAAAAATCTCGTAACCCTATTTCTAGGCGTTCGATCAACTCCTCTTAATTATGGCAAATCTACTCTTAGGCAGGGTCTATTCCTCTTCTGCATAAGCACATCAAATCATGAATTAATACCTGGAATATTAACTCAAGCATTAAGAACACATAATTAAGAACAAATCAAGTATCTATCATATAGTTCAAATAATAATAACAAGATCCATCATAGGTTTTATCCCCCTTAGGTATCTAAGGGGTTTAGTTCATAATAAAATAAGAGTACATCTCAAAAGTATGAAAATAACAAAACATAAAGAAAACTCTAAAACCCTTGAAGGAATTCTGAGAGAGATATTCAGTCTTGAAGTAGCTCCGACTTTTGAGATGGATCATCTGGCTTCCTTCAAGTAATTCCCAGCGTGTGGTTCTGTATTCCAGAAAAGTTCTGGAAAGAGCGGCCCCCTTCTAGGTCACGCTTAGGGTGTTTATATAGGCTTTAGATTGACTTTCTTCCTCCCTAAGTACCCTTTTCCATGTAAAATACAACTCTTTGAAAAAGGGACACGCCCGTGTGCCATGGCCGTGTGATGTGTTTACCAGGCCGTGTTCGATTCGTTAAATTGCACACAGCCATGTGGGCTCAATGGCCAGGCCGAGTGAATCGTGAAAACCTTGGTCGACACCCCCGAAGGCCACGGGCGTGTGAGATGCCTGTGTGGCAAGGCTTAAGGCATGTCATCTTGTTGATTTGGTCTATTTTGTCCCTTTTTAGCTCTTTTTTGGCTTCTTTTGACTCTTGGTGCTCTCCTGAGTACAAAACATGAAATAATCGGATTAAGAGCACCAAAATCCACAAATCTAGTAATAAACATCCATAAATATGCTAAGTGTTTGGGGTATAGATATGTATAATTTGGCGTTTATCAATACCTTAATCAAGAAATTCAATAGCCGAAGCCTAGCTATCCTTTTCTTTTCTTTTTTGTGTGATTTTCGGCTGACGAACTTGAGAAAATGAGTTTATTTTAAGCTTTGTTTTATTTAACTTATACTATTAATCAAATACCAAATTTGCCCTCTATTAAAACATATAAAAATCATTTCTAATAAGGCCATATATGTCCATTAACCATGTAAATGGCATAATTACCATATAAGGACCTCTCATAAATAAAGCCAAATCAATTAAGCACTTTTAACATATAGCAGGAAACTTTTACATTTTACGCGATTAGGTCCTTTTTATTAAATTAAGCACACAAACATTCAAATTTTCATACAAGACTTTCACACATGCTAATTCACACATCATAAACATAGAAAATAATATTTAAACTTTTCTATGACTCGGATTTGTGGTCCCAAAACCACTATTTCGACTAGGGTCTAAACCGGATTTTACATAGACGTTATGGCCGAATCTGGCGATGCCACAATGAAGTGTTTTTCGAAAAACATAACTTCGTGGAAAAGCCCGTTCTATATCAAACCTCTTTGTGATCTTAACAAAAATTTAGGATATCTCATTTATTGTTAAAGACTCAAGTCCTTTTAGCAAAATGTTAATCATATTAGATTGTTATTACATTTTAAAACATTGTTTGTTGTGGAAGCTTGAAAAATATGTTGCACAAACGTGGTGTTTTAAAAAGCATTTATTATTTTTTTGAAAATCTGCGTCCTACTACTAACAGATATGATTCAGAATAAATAAAATCCCAAATTAAAAGTTCAAAATTTAAAGAGGCCTTATTACAAAAACAAATATCTAATTTAAATTTCTTGTAAACAAAAAGGCAAACATGGAAGCATGTGCAGTTGTGTGGCCACCTTCAAGTCCCTCGCAGCATTGACCCTCCTAAGCCCAGGGATTACCTGTATAGATAAATAGAAGGGTGAGTTAACGAAAACTCAGTGTGTAATCCCTTAATGAATAACCAGTCAACATACAATATGCATATACAGTCTGGGCCTTAACCCGTTCCAATAACAGTTCAGTTTCAATTAGGGCCTCAGCCCATTACAGTATCAGTATTAGTGTAGGCTTTAGCCCATTTTAGTGACAGGAATAGTATAGTTATGCAATCATAAATCCTACCCAGCAAGCTTCTACACTCCACTTCACTCCATCCAGCCCTACACTCCATGTGGGGATAAAATCAACCCAGCCATCCCTACACTCCAAAATAGCACTAGTTGCGGCACTAAATAGTATTTGCAGTAGAGCTGCTAGTACAGTACACTTCCTCCAATCATAATAAACCCATCCCCATGTAACATATCATGCGTCATGTCATATTATTATACATGTATGCAATATATATAATGGCATTCTCGATTAGAGTCATACATATCATAGGGGCATAATAGTCATTCTACCCTATAGGGGCATAACAGTCATTTTATCATTTTGAGGTTTCAGTATACTTATCGATCCAACACTAGGTCCATAGTTGTCTCGAGCGACCCATGCAACCTTAACAGTCAAACAATGAAAATGGGCCCAATGCCCATAATGCAGCCCATGTGGGCCCACACACCCATGTGGCCTACAAAACCCACACATGACCTTGGCTGCGTGGATACACAGCCTGGTCCAGTAATCTCATACATCTATGTGATTTAGCTGTGTGGGGCCCATAAGTCCTTGGGCCCACAAGACCCATTTCAGCCCAACATGGCTGAAAACGGCCTAAGCCCACGAAATCGCTCATGGCAGCCTCTACAATCTAACCCCCATGTTTATGTGTTCGGATTACCACACGAGCGAGTACACGCCCATGTAGCGTAACTGGTCACATTTTTTGGCTTTTGTCGATATATGATTTGGGTAGTGTCTACACACCTAATAGGATTCTAGGTTCGCAACCCCTCCTGAGATGAACCGTACCTAAAACAAATGACAAAACCATGACCAGCATTAGTCATGCTTAATACTGAAACAATCCCCAAATGAACTTGTTACCATCACTTACTTCCACTGCTTTAACTAATGTTGCCTTACAACTCCGTAGGTAAACCAAGCCCAACACGATTAGATGCTGCCAAAATAACATTACTAGAACCCTAACATACTTTAATTAAAATGGCCTCATTCCCTAATTAATTGGGCATAGCTTCCCCCTTACCAGAAGGCTTACCGAGCCCACGAAACAAGAGTTTAGCGTAAGAGGAAAAATAGATTTGGTAGAGAACTAAAAAGGAGGATTGAACTGCAATAGAAAATAGAGGAGGGTGTAACGATAGGTACAGACAAAGAAGAGAAAAGTTGAAAGAGTAGAAGTTAACCAGGGACCTATCAAAACGCAAAACCTAGATTCAAAGAAAGGAGTTGTCAGCCCACACTTCATACGAAAGCCAGAAGCACTCGCTTTGATAGAGGCAACAATGGAACAGTTACCCCTCTTAACAGAAATCGGTAGCACAAGAAGAAGAAAAGAAGATATGAGAATCAGCAAACAATATTCGGCTACACAAACTGAGTGTGAGCAATAGGAAAGCAATAAGAATAATCGAGGGAAGAAAAGTGAGGGAGAGAGGGGAATTCGATCAATCAAAGCACAATATTGGAGAGCAAAACCAAAATAGGCCAACCCGAAAAATACTCGAATGGTCACAAGTAATATTCAGCTACCAAACAAACAACACTCAAAAAAATTTAAAGAAGAATAGAGAGCAAAACTAGAACACAATTTCAGCACTAAGAGTAAAAGGTCCTATGATTGAATTAGCATAATGGAATTCCCACATTCGGCATACTACTCCCTCACACCTCAACCTCCATTAATTCTCTCTTAAAATCTCTCCACAATATCCTACTAGAATTCGGCTACACACTCCCCACTCCCTTCAAACACTCCAACTGCCCCTTAGCATTAAAATTCTACTAACATACAACCTCTTACACGGCACAACAGCAAAATAAATCACTCCTTTTGCATACCAAGTCTCGAACCTCAGACCCCATGGAACAATCCACACGCCTCTATCCCCTAGATCAGTAGGCTTTTTATGACATGTTTTCCCCACAATTATTTAAAAACCTACTGTCTAGAGTCAAGGGCTTATTCCCTAAAAAAACACTTTTTGCACATGCCCAGGCTTTAGCCCAAGGCTTCTCAGACTCTTCCCAAGACACTTAATCACTGAAGCAGATACATAGTTGTGTCACTAACATACAAAAATAAATACTAAGATTTTGGGGCATTACATGTACGTAGTCGTTCAAATAATAAGTAAGTAAAAATGAGTTTCTGTCTCCACATGGACTGTATAAGTTTAACCAAATATTTTTAAAATTATAACTTCATAATTTGATGTAAAAATTCAATAATTTGGGTGTTGATGATTTAACTAAGTAAATTAATTAGATGCAAAGATTGATCCCTGTGCAATTCTAAACTAGATGCAATTTACCTAAATGTATGAATGAATGGCTTTAGCAACAAAAACAGTCAATATGAAATGGTCTAGGATAATTATATTAATCAATTTAATTTACTTTATCATGCTTAACATCGTTCAAAAATACTTCCACGGCAACTCGATCTTTCATGAGTTTGGAAACCATATTAAGTCATTTTGGAGTCTTTTACTTAGTTAGATATGCATTTTAATGATCATATTAACTAAGGGTTTCTTAGCATTTATGTTAGGTCACAGGAACATTTACATTTGCAACAGTTTAATTACATAAACCTAAAACCTATGCAAGGCAATAGAGTTAACTAAAGATATTACGAACCTCAACTTAGTCGGGTTTAAAGATCTAAATTGAGCATTGCACTTTTCAATTATGTGTCTACTAGCCGTAGTTTAGGTAGGATCACTCAGCTAATCTGAGTGCACCTAATCACGTATGAATGAAATGCATCATGATATTAATTGAAAACATGATTGACTGAGGCATAAACATGTTAAAAAAGAAATAAAATAGATATTATTGAATTATCATAATCATCTTAGCTAATAGGACTTAAAATATAGTTGTTGATGTAAAAACAAAGCAAACATGATTAAAATAAATAACAAGAGGAAAGAGTAAACTTTATTCAGTTTAGTATCCTTTCAGATCTATTCTGACTGACTTAGTTCAACAGCCTTTCGGATCTAATCTAACTGAGGTGCTCCTCCATTCTGATTGATGCTTCGTTTGCTAAGTGTTAAAGGGGTAGCCAACTATGGAGTGCTTTTGAGAAAGTTTTTTAAGCTGAAGGATGGAGGAGGGATGGGCGGCTATGCAAGGAAAAAAGGGAAAATGAATTAAAATGAAACTATTGAGAGTGAGAGAGGAATGTTGAGGGATGAGGGATGCATGGGGGATAGCAAGGTATTTATAGATAAAGGTAAAAGGTTGAGTTTACTAAAAATAGGTTTAAATTTCCTTCCTTCCCTCTCTCATGTGGCCAGCCATGCTTCAAGGAACAAGGGGTGACCAAGTCTTCTCCATTTCAATTTCAGATTTAAGCTAAAATTAGCTATAGAGTTGACGGTTTCAACAGAGAAGTTGTTTGGCTAAATTCTGATAATTTCCCAAAGGTAAAGACCTTCCATTAATTATTCCAAAACATATTCTGGGCAGCCACCTTTAAGTGCCGAATTTGGGCTCTTAGTTCCCCTTATTGGTCAGTTCTTTAGTCCAAAACTTAGCAGATAGGTCCATCTTTCATCACTTTCTTCATTGGGTCAAGTAGTCATCCTCATGCCCCCAATTACATGGTATTGCCATTCACATGGATAACTTGTACATGTCTATGTTTTATTTAAATTCTATCTCCAATGGACTTCCTGCATAGTGAAAAGTATATACATTAATAAATTAACATGTATTAATATAAAATATACATGAAAATCATGTAATTAAGCATAATTTCACATACTTTCTAAATTCATATCTAAAATTTCTAATTAACTAAAATTCACTTATTTCAATAATTATTACTCAAGATAAACACATTTATTATGTAAAAAGGTGGTAAAAATATATAGAAAAACCCTATATAATTTTGAGTTTACAGTAAGTTAACAACTTACCACCAAACTAGCAGGCTCATTTTGTTTCTAAACACGAAAAATAACTTAAATAGCCATCCGAACCACTGACCCAACCAATAGACCATAATTATTCTAACCCCAAATATTAGGTTTTACAAATTTTTCCTTGTTTGAAAATTATTTTGAACTAATAATGTAACAGCCCGTTTTTAGTCAAATCAGAACAGTGGTTTCAGGACCAAAAATTTGAGGTTGAAATATTTATTTCATTTTTTTTATAATTCCTATAGCATGATAATATGATTGCGTGAAAATTTCATTAAGAAATTTTATCGTTTGAAGGGTCAATTCGATAAAAAGGACTAAATCGCGTAAAATGTAAAACTTGTGTTCTATTAGTTAAAGGTATGAATTGGCTATGAAATTAAATAGTGGAGGTCCTTATGTGGTATTTATACCATTGTTAATATGAATGGACAAAGACGAACATTATTTATGTGGTTTTAATGGTTTATCATTAAGGTTAAATTTGTAATTTGCTTATTAAATGTTAATTAAATAAAACCAAAACCATATTTTGATGTTATCATCTTCCTTTAGCCAAAAATTGAAGAAGAGAAAGCCATAGTTAGGGCTTGACTTACGGCCAAGGCATTGTTGCTCATTTAGGTATGATTTTTGACCCGTTTTTAATGATTTCTATGTTTTTGAGATCGTTGCAGCTTAATCTAGCTAGCCCAGTGACTAATTTGCAAAATTGTTAAAGGTTTAGGGTTTTTCCATTGATGAATGCATGTGTATTTTGACGTTTGATGATAGAAAATTCATAGTTGTTAGATAAACAATATTTATTAAGTGATTTTTGATAAAATTTCCAATTAGTGATTTGATTGAGAAATGTGTAAAGTTCATGGTAAAATGTGTGAAATAATGAAATTTTGGGCTGCTAGGGACTTAATTAAAATTCGGCTAGCATGGGTATAAATTGAATTTCATGAATTTGTATTTTTATGATGTAAGGACTAAATTGTAAAGATGTTAAAATTTTATGGGCAAAAGCGTAAAGTTGCCTTAACGTGTATTTTGGGCTAAATTGAGTAGAATGATAATTGAATTAGTTAAATTTGATTACATATAGATCAAGAATAGCAAAATTCGGATTTAGATTGGGGGAAAAACAAAGTGTTGGACTAGTCGATCCGTTTCGTCGTTTTAGTGATCGAGGTAAATTCGTATGTTAATAAGCATTAATATAATTGTGTGTTTTAAATGCTTTATTATTGAATTATTTGTAAATATGACCTTACGAATATATTTGATGAAGATTCGGTATTGAGAAATCTCGGTTGAATCTTAGGAATATATTAGGATACGAATGACATGTCATTAGGGGTTATGTGATTTGGGTGCTGGTCTATAGATCCTACCTGTGGCTAAGTTATCTGGCATGTGTTGCAGATTCTCATTAGCTTGTGTAAGCAGTACTATGTAGCTACGTCATGATCGTCACCTTGTGTGAGCAGACCCGTTGATAGCTCGAGAGTGAGCATTATATGTGATATGAGATTGAGAAGCTTCGACTATGTATTTGGCACTTAGGGTGTGAGATTTCTGAGTATCTGATCGTATTCCAAATGG
Source organism: Gossypium arboreum (assembly GCF_025698485.1). Lineage (NCBI taxonomy): Eukaryota > Viridiplantae > Streptophyta > Magnoliopsida > Malvales > Malvaceae > Gossypium > Gossypium arboreum. Next base: position 88,406,314 of record NC_069077.1, read on the forward strand.
TTTAATAGGTATATCAAAGATACAGATGAGTATGAGATTGATACGAGCTTGTACAGGTATGTACGTGAACTATACAATCATCGAGTCGAAGAAGTTAATGAAAATTGTGTTAATCTTTGGATTGAATATATATGTTAAGTTATGCATCAAATTTGAATTACATTATATGATGTTTATGTTATTGAATTGTTGGTTGGTAAGTTTTACTTATTTAGCATACAAGCTTACTAAGCTTTATAGCTTACTCTATTTATTTTCTGTGTTTTATAGTGATATTGAAGCTAGCTCAAATTTGGGAGACGTCGGAGACCGCATCACACTATTTGGGAGTCGTCGGAGACTGCATCACACTATCGAACTATAACGTTGGTACTTTTGAGTTTATGTATTTGGTTATGTGGCATGTATAGGAATTATGGTCATTTTGGTTTATGGTTTGGTAATGAATTTAGTCATTTGAATTGGCTTGTAAATGTTAAGTGTTTGGTTTTGTGTATAGCTATGAGAGTTGACTTATTTTGGTATATTTTGGTTATGTATATATATGTGCAATGGCCTTCGTTATGCATTTAGTAATTGATATATAAATGCTTGTGATAAATGATTGTTGTGAATTGGTTTGTTTGTCATTTTAGGTAAATTGATGCATAATTGGTTGTGACCATTTAGACGAATTATGAAAGTAAATTTGGTATGAAATTGAATGGCTTATATTGACATTTGTGTGTCTTGTGGTTGATAGTGTGGAATTAGTATGAATTAGTATGAATTAGGCTTGTTTCAGGTTGGTTTGAATGCCTATTTATACCATGTTATGCCAATTGGTTTGATGTAGGTGTGTGCAAATTTGGGTGAGCAAAATGGCTTGGTAAATAGCCTATTTTTGTCCAAACGAGCAGAGACACAGGCATGTGTCTCAGCCGTGTGTGGCAATAGATAGGTCACACGGCTGTATGTCCCCTGGTGTTTAATTAGAAATCAGCACATGGGCATGTCACTTGGCCGTGTGGCATAAGTCAGTATACCCTACAGGTTTGGCACGGCCTGGCACATGGGCGTGTAAGGCCATTTCAAAGGGCAAACGAGTGGTCACGCGAGTGTGTGGCTGGCCATGTGACCCAAGTCAGAGAGTTACACAGGGTCGGTGTAACACCCGATTCTAGGCTTAGTCAGAACAGTGGTTTCAAGACCAGAAATTCAACGTTAGAGAAATTATTTAATTATTATTTTGGTGTTATAGCATGATTATATTAATGCATGAAAAATTTGGTGAATTCATTTTAGCGTTTGTGAGCTTAATTGTGAAAAAGGACTAAATCGCATAAAGGTCAAGAGTCTTGTTTTAATAGCCAAAGGTGTTAAATTGCTAAAGGACAATATTTAGGGGTGTTTAAAATGAAAATAGACACTTATAAGAAGCTTGGCTGGCCATAAGGTCAAGAAATAGTTAAAATTTCAAAGTTAGGTGGTTCAGGTGACCAATTTTGACTAAAAATAAAATAAAGAAATGGGAGCAATAGTGTCATCTTTTTGCACCGAAAATTTCAGCCATTTTGAGGGTTTTAGGAGCTCAAAAGTTGCAGCAACTTTTCACTCTTGAAATTAAGTTATTTTCATAGCCATTCTTTATAATTTTTTCATTTTTGGAACCTTTATGGCATGAGCTTTCAAATGAGGAGGCTATTTTGCAAAATGGTTAAAAGTCTAGGGTTTTACCATGAGAGTGTTCATGTTGTTTTCTGAAATTTTATGGAAGAAAATGAATCATGGTTGTGAAATAAACAACTTTTGTGAAGTAGTTTTCATGGAAACCCTAACTAAGGACCATTTTTCATAAGTTGAAAAATAGGTAATAAATGTGTGAAATAATGAGATTTGTAAGCTGCTCCTAGTATAAAAAGTATTCGGCTAGGCTTGATTAATGAGAAAATGTGATAAAAATTGATTTTCGGGTCTAAGGGAAAAATGATCATTTTTCCCAATTATAAATTGTTGAGTACCTAGATTGATATAATGATTAAATTTGTGAATTCTTATTATTTTAGATCAAAAATTACAAAATTCAAGCCTAGACTGGGGAAAAGCCAAGCTAACGGACTAAGTCGAAATAGTCGCTCACGTTTTGTATACTGAGGTAAGTTGTATGTTAATAACGCAACTAAATTACTATGATGTGTGATTGAATTGATATTGCACGAATTGCTGAATTGCGATCATGAGAATGCATGTCGAGAAATTACTGTAGTAAAGACTTCTGGTTGAACATTTGGAATAGACTTGGATACTCATACCATGACATTGAGTGGTATGTGAGCCAGTGTAAGACATGTCTGGGACATGCATCAGCATTGGGACGAGAGCTAGTGTAAGACATGTCTGGGACATACTTCAACCTTGGGATATACAAGCTAGTGTAAGACCTATCTAGGGCATGGCGTCAGCTTATTGTGTGTCAGTGTAAGACCTATCTGGGACATGACATCAACATAGATAGATGAGAGCCAGTGTAAAACCTGTCTGGGACATGGCATCGACCTCAAAATATGAAAGTAGTGCAAGACCTGTCTGGGACACAACATCGACTTCAATGTGCTAGCCAGTGCAAGACCATGTCTGGGACATGGTGTCGGCATTTTATCCCATGTTCGGGGTTATTGAGTATCTGATAATATTCCAAATGATTCAATGAAAGATTTATGATTTGTATCGAAATAAGAAAAGTTATGACCATGTGGTGAGTGGTACATGTACCTACTTGAAATGTATGAGATGTGGGCTCAATATATGCCATATGAATTGTATTGGATGGTGATGAGTAAGTTGTACTTATGTCTACTCATTGTATTCATGGACAAGCTATGAAATGTTATAAGCATATTGTTGTATGATAATTAGTTGATGTTTATTTTCATGCAATGTAACACCCCGTACCCGAGACCGTTTCCGGAGTCGAACACGAGGTGTTAACGGACTTAATTCATTAATTAAACAGCTCATACAATTCATTTTAAAATTTCCAGACAAGCTGGCTAACTGCATCACAGTTGCTTTAAAAATCATATCTCGAGTTACGAAACTCGAAATCCAATTCCATAAATTTTTCCTGAAACTAGACTCATATATATATCTACTAATTTTTTTCTAGAATTTTTGGTTGGGCCAATTAGTACAGTTTATCAGTTAAAGTCTCCCCTGTTTCAGGGTTCAACTACTCTGACCTCAGTGTATTACGAATCAGATATCTCCCTGTACAGAGCTTCAATGACTATGCCATTTATCTCTAATAAAACTAGACTCAATAAGGAATCTGTACATATAAAGCATGACTTCTAATTATCTTTGTAAAATTTATTGTGAATTTCCAAAGTCAGAACAGGGATCCAGAAATTGCTCTGGCCCTGTTTCACAAAAATTTAAACATCTCATAAAATATAGCTCATATACCTGTTTCGCTTATTCCATATGAAAATAGACTCATCAAGCTTCGATTCCATAACTTATTCATTATTTAATTCCATTTCTACTATTTTTAGTGATTTTTCAAACTCACGTCACTGCTGCTGTCTGAATCTATTTTATGGTAAATTTTACCTATTTCATGGTTTCCATGGATTAGCTAGCAATTTGACATACATAATACCAAATATGATCATGATTAGCCATTCCAATGGCTAATCATTACCAAGCATTTCTATCTCCATACCACTCAATAACCATATCATAAGACCATATATACAAAATGATTATAATGCTATACATGCCATACTCAAAATATACAAGCCATTATGTCAAGATGGTATACGGATAGTGTGAGCGTGCCTCCGACCGCTTCCGATTTCCGAGCTGGCTTGTCAACACTACAAGGAATGAAAAGGAGGAGTAAGCATAAATGCTTAGTAAGCTCACATGCAAATAGCAAGTAACATAACCATATAAGCAAACATAAAACATCATTTGCATAATCATCACCAAGACATTCATATCACCTTTTCATTTATCATCTTACCATATTGTTGTTATATCGAGTTTTCAACCCGAGGGTTAAGTACATACCTATTCAAATTATCCATTTCACAACACTTACCAATACGTCCCTTTCATCTTGAGTATTCCTCCATTTGAGTAGAACTTTACCCGTTGAACACATCGGAATATAATTCGGATACATGGAAAGTTTGCACATAAGTGCCACATATGTAGCCAAGCTACCATGTAACCCGCCCATAAGTGAACTCGGACTCAACTCAACGAGCTCGGGCGTTTGCATCCATAAGTGAACTCGGACTCAACTCAACGAGTTCGGATGCCTAGTTACATCTCACGAACTCGGACTCAACTCAACGAGTTGGACGTCGCATCCATAAGTGAACTCGGACTCAACTCAACGAGTTCGGATGCCCAAATATCCCAGTGACATGTCACTTGTATCCTAATCCATTCCTAAGGTTCAACGGACCTTTTCCCAATCATGTGTCTCAACCATCTTCTACGGAATGCCGATACCGATACTCGGTAGTATTTCATATTTTCCAAGTATATCACATAATTTGACATATTATCAAACAATTATCACAAGTATAATATTTCATAATAATTATCATATCATTTAAAAAACATTAAAACATTTAAAATAATAACTATGTTACCAACATTTACATATGAACTTACCTCGTATGCTGAAAATGGCTATTTTTACCATTTCGTCCACAACTTGGTATTTTCCCCATTTTAGCCCAATTTCAGTTTTCCTTGCTCTATCATTTAAAATATAGTCTAATTAGGACTCACATTATTCAAATTGACCCAAAATCATATTTTTGAAAAATTACAATTTTGCCCCTAAACTTTTGCATATTTACACTTTTGCCCCAAAGCTCGTAAATTAAAATTCAGCCTATTTTCTTATGTTTTATGACATGCTGATCATTTTTCCTTCTATGGAAACATCAAATTCTCACTCTAACATGTACTTATGACTATTAGGTATTTTTACCGATTAAGCCCTTTTGCTCGTTTTCACTTAAAACCGAGTAGCACAAGTTGTCTAACATAATTTAAAACCTCATATTCTATCATAAAACACCAAAATACACAAATTTCACCTATGGGTATTTTTCCAAATATAAACCCTAGGTTAAATTATTGCTAGCATAAGCTAAATCGAGCTAGGGACTCCAAAAACGTAAAAATCATTAAAAACGAGGCTAGAACGAACTTACAATCGAGCTTGGAAGCTTGAAAACCCTAGCCATGGTTTCTCCTTGCTATATTCGGCCATGGGGTTGAAGATGAGCAAAATTGGCTTTTAATTTTGTATTTTAATTCATTTTACCCTAAATGACCAAAATGCCCTTACTACTAAACTTTCCAAAATTCCATCCATGTCCAATTTTGTCCATAGACTTAGAAAATGGTAAAATTACTCTTTAAGGACCTCTAATTAATAATATAATTCAATTTTATGCAAAATACTTCTAGAACACAAGTTTTGCAATTTATTCAATTTAGTCCCAAATTTCAAATTAAGCACTTTATGCATAAAATTTCTTCACGAAATTTTCACACAATCATGCAATCATATCATAGACCTTAAAATAATCATAAAATAATTATTTATATCTCGGATTTTGTGGTCACGAAACCACTATTCCGACTAGGCCCAAAATCGAGGATATTACAACTCTCCCCTTGAGGATTTTCGTCTAGAAAATCTTACCGTAAAAGTGGTCTTCACTTTTAATCTCATATTTGGTGTCAAGAACTTGCACTTAGACTGTACCTCCAATACATCTCTTCAATTTCTCATATGATCTAAAAGCTTACAGTCTCAACTCTCAACCGTTCTTAAATTTTCAACCCTTCTCAATTTCCCATGATATCATGACATAAAACCCGGATCTCAACTTGATTTAATGGAGACCGAATTCCAAGAAATCCGACAATTAAAGAGACACGAAATTCCATGAATCGATGAGTAGGAATTCATTCAATACAGATGTGATTTATAGATCTCGCCAAACATTTAACAATAGGATACATCCCATTTTCCTTTTTCCGCCATAGAAATAATTCTGATATGGCCTCAAGAATAATCCTTCTCATTTCCATCCCAATATCAACATTGACAAGGATAATTTTGATAGATCCCAATGCTCGGCTTTAACCCCTTTAACAACTCCGATTTTATGTAACATCGGATGCTCTAAACTATCACATTACCTCACTGTCTTGAAACACATCACAATTCATACAACAATACATTCTTGAAAGTCGAAGTCATTGCTCAATGTAGACTAGTCTAGTTCGGACGCTTTGTTACCAATATGCTCATCTATCCGAACTCTGTCAACATGTAATAAACTTTTCAGCTTTCACAAGATGGAAACCTTATCATTCGTAGTGACTTAAACTAATATTCAACTCTTTCTATTAAATATAGACTTCTCGTTCAAACAATTTACTCTTTGATCTGTACAAAATGAAATTCTATTATCAAACTTGGGAAAAATAATCCTGACATAATTGTCACATGAAATCTTTCAAATAAATAATTTACCATACCGACTAAAACTCGCTTTTATCACCTATGCCTTTCTCGATGTCAAATCCTTACACAGAAATTAGAAAAATCCCAATACTAAAATCACCACATTACCAAGATCAAATTAGAAGTATAGTCATATTTGACATGATTATCACGAGCTGAAGAACGTACTTCGAACATGAGTCGTAATTGACAAATTATGGAACAAAGATAACAAGAAAACCGAATAAAGAAATCCAAGATAGAGAAACCGAAATAAAGAAATCCAGAATAAAGAGATCCAGGATAAAGAAACCCAAGATACGATACTATGCCGGAGAATCGAAAACCAAATTCATAGAGAAAATACGAGAATACTCGATAATTCTTCAAAGAAAGAAAGTCCAAAAGAAAACATCATTTAATCCCATGAAATCAAATATAACAAGATCAATATATCTTCCCATACATATATATCGATGAAGCATCAAGTAGAAGAAGCAGAATTATAATATCATATGAATTCTCTCATCAATTCTTATCGATTTAAATGAAATAGAATACCGATGAAATAGAGCAATATAAATTATAAACCAATCAGACTACCAATGCTTTCATCCAACACCTAATTAGAAGACATTCCCATATAACAAGAATTTCTTCGAAGATCAATAGCCATAGAAATATTTCGAGAACGGGTGAACACATAGAACATCTCAAAAGAGATCTAAATCATGTCGGTCATAACTGTCACACTCAGATAATTCACATTTGAAATATCATTTCCCAACTAGTTCTCGCCGTCACAAATTTTATATTAAACCATTCACTAAAAAGGCCAATTCGAATAAATTTCGATTTACACTTTTCTCGACCTTGCACTTGAGTAATTCGATTTACCAAGGAGAATTCCTTTTCTAACTAGGACAAGGCATAACTCCAATAATTTTTACGTCAATCCGATACTTTTCGCTCGACTTTACTTATCAGCTCATTTTCAATCTCGGATCATACTTATAATTATTCTATCATTGAACTCTTTGGGTTCTCAACGAAAACTTATTCAATACAAATCTCATGAAATTCCATTATAAGTACCACTTTGGTAAGGGGAGGTTGTAGGACCTCGACTCGACTTTCTTATACATACACATATGACACAACTTCCATCATCATAGTAACATCATCAAAATCATGTCATTCATTCATGTTGGCTTACACCAATTTTCCTATTGTCCCATTTAGACAATATACTTATGCATACATTCTATGTTTTCTAGATGACTTTACTTATCCATTCAATTAATTAAATTAATTCATGCTCATGACATTATATAAGGCCAAACAAACATAGATATTTGCATCACAATCACAACTTTCATTTCGTGCATCATCATGTACATATCATTACAATCATATAATTCAGTCCAACAATTTAACATAGATAAGTTCATTTCATTATAATCCTTTACCTCATAAAATTATATACCATTAACATTCATCAACATTCGACATCCAATCAAGACAAGGACATTTTCATTCGTATCATAATATTATGACCTTTATTCATACCTCTACTACTTTCTATTTATTCCGTTCATCTTATCAAGTAAGCCACATACACTACATCATATGAGCATTAAGCAAATATGAATATTTATCACAACATGAACTTTCATCTCACATATTATCACATATGTATCATAAACCTTTATTCATACTTTTCTGAACCGAGACTTATCATAATCATAATTTTACTCAAATACCTTTACTTAACATTGAACATGGTTGGCGCAGTTTCGGTTGGAGAGTACCTGTCTAAATAAGACGGTACTTATACGCGTCGGAAGACATCACACTATCACAGATCAGTGGCATGTATAGCTAAACTTTTACACATGCTAGGTTAGTCCGAGAACCGACTAAACCTGCTCTGATACCACTAAATGTAACACCCCGTACCCGAGACCGTTTCCGGAGTCGAACACGAGGTGTTAACGGACTTAATTCATTAATTAAACAGCTCATACAATTCATTTTAAAATTTCCAGACAAGCTGGCTAACTGCATCACAGTTGCTTTAAAAATCATATCTCGAGTTACGAAACTCGAAATCCAATTCCATAAATTTTTCCTGAAACTAGACTCATATATGTATCTACTAATTTTTTTCTAGAATTTTTGGTTGGGCCAATTAGTACAGTTTATTAGTTAAAGTCTCCCCTGTTTCAGGGTTCAACTACTCTGACCTCAGTGTATTACGAATCAGATATCTCCCTGTACAGAGCTTCAATGACTATGCCGTTTATCTCTAATAAAACTAGACTCAATAAGGAATCTGTAAATATAAAGCATGACTTCTAATTATCTTTGTAAAATTTATGGTGAATTTCCAAAGTCAGAACAGGGGATCCAGAAATCGCTCTGGCCCTGTTTCACAAAAATTTAAACATCTCATAAAATATAGCTCATATACCTGTTTCGCTTATTCCATAGGAAAATAGACTCATCAAGCTTCGATTCCATAACTTATTCATTATTTAATTCCATTTCTACTATTTTTAGTGATTTTTCAAACTCACGTCACTGCTGCTGTCTGAATCTATTTTATGGTAAATTTTACCTATTTCATGGTTTCCATGGATTAGCTAGCAATTTGACATACATAATACCAAATATGATCATGATTAGCCATTCCAATGGCTAATCATTACCAAGCATTTCTATCTCCATACCACTCAATAACCATATCATAAGACCATATATACAAAATGATTATAATGCTATACATGCCATACTCAAAATATACAAGCCATTATGTCAAGATGGTATACGGATAGTGTGAGCGTGCCTCCGACCGTTTCCGATTTCCGAGCTGGCTTGTCAACACTACAAGGAATGAAAAGGAGGGAGTAAGCATAAATGCTTAGTAAGCTCACATGCAAATAGCAAGTAACATAACCATATAAGCAAACATAAAACATCATTTGCATAATCATCACCAAGACATTCATATCACCTTTTCATTTATCATCTTACCATATTGTTGTTATATCGAGTTTTCAACCCGAGGGTTAAGTACATACCTATTCAAATTATCCATTTCACAACACTTACCAATACGCCCCTTTCATCTTGAGTATTCCTCCATTTGAGTAGAACTTTACCCGTTGAACACATCGGAATATAATTCGGATACATGGAAAGTTTGCACATAAGTGCCACATATGTAGCCAAGCTACCATGTAACCCGCCCATAAGTGAACTCGGACTCAACTCAACGAGCTCGGGCGTTCGCATCCATAAGTGAACTCGGACTCAACTCAACGAGTTCGGATGCCTAGTTACATCTCACGAACTCGGACTCAACTCAACGAGTTCGGACGCTCGCATCCATAAGTGAACTCGGACTCAACTCAACGAGTTCGGATGCCCAAATATCCCAGTGACATGTCACTTGTATCCTAATCCATTCCTAAGGTTCAACGGACCTTTTTCCCAATCATGTGTCTCAACCATCTTCTACGGAATGCCGATATCGATACTCGGTAGTATTTCATATTTTCCAAGTATATCACATAATTTGACATATTATCAAACAATTATCACAAGTATAATATTTCATAATAATTATCATATCATTTAAAAAACATTAAAACATTTAAAATAATAACTATGTTACCAACATTTACATATGAACTTACCTCGTATGCGAAAATGGCTATTTTACCATTTCGTCCACAACTTGGTATTTTCCCATTTTAGCCCAATTTCAGTTTTCCTTGCTCTATCATTTAAAATATAGTCTAATTAGGACTCACATTATTCAAATTGACCCAAAATCATATTTTTGAAAAATTACAATTTTGCCCTAAACTTTTGCATATTTACACTTTTGCCCCAAAGCTCGTAAATTAAAATTCAGCCTATTTTCTTATGTTTTATGACATGCTGATCATTTTTCCTTCTATGGCAACATCAAATTCTCACTCTAACATGTACTTATGACTATTAGGTATTTTTACCGATTAAGCCCTTTTGCTCGTTTTCACTTAAAACCGAGTAGCACAAGTTGTCTAACATAATTTAAAACCTCATATTCTATCATAAAACACCAAAATACACAAATTTCACCTATGGGTATTTTTCCAAATATAAACCCTAGGTTAAATTATTGCTAGCATAAGCTAAATCGAGCTAGGGACTCCAAAAACGTAAAAATCATTAAAACGAGGCTAGAACGAACTTACAATCGAGCTTGGAAGCTTGAAAACCCTAGCCATGGTTTCTCCTTGCTATATTCGGCCATGGGGTTGAAGATGAGCAAAATTGGCTTTTAATTTTGTATTTTAATTCATTTTACCCTAAATGACCAAAATGCCCTTACTACTAAACTTTCCAAAATTCCATCCATGTCCAATTTTTGTCCATAGACTTAGAAAATGGTAAAATTACTCTTTAAGGACCTCTAATTAATAATATAATTCAATTTTATGCAAAATACTTCTAGAACACAAGTTTTGCAATTTATTCAATTTAGTCCCAAATTTCAAATTAAGCACTTTATGCATAAAATTTCTTCACGAAATTTTCACACAATCATGCAATCATATCATAGACCTTAAAATAATCATAAAATAATTATTTATATCTCGGATTTTGTGGTCACGAAACCACTATTCCGACTAGGCCCAAAATCGAGGATATTACAACTCTCCCCCTTGAGGATTTTCGTCCCAGAAAATCTTACCGTAAAAGTGGTCTTCACTTTTAATCTCATATTTGGTGTCAAGAACTTGCACTTAGACTGTACCTCCAATACATCTCTTCAATTTCTCATATGATCTAAAAGCTTACGGTCTCAACTCTCAACTGTTCTTAAATTTTCAACCCTTCTCAATTTCCCATGATATCATGACATAAAACCCGGATCTCAACTTGATTTAATGGAGACCGAATTCCAAGAAATCCGACAATTAAAGAGACACGAAATTCCATGAATCGATGAGTAGGAATTCATTCAATACAGATGTGATTTATAGATCTCGCCAAACATTTAACAATAGGATACATCCCATTTTCCTTTTTCCGCCATAGAAATAATTTCGATATGGCCTCAAGAATAATCCTTCTCATTTCCATCCCAATATCAACATTGACAAGGATAATTTTGATAGATCCCAATGCTCGGCTTTAACCCCTTTAACAACTCCGATTTTATGTAACATCGGATGCTCTAAACTATCACATTACCTCACCGTCTTGAAACACATCACAATTCATACAACAATACATTCTTGAAAGTCGAAGTCATTGCTCAATGTAGACTAGTCTAGTTCGACGCTTTGTTACCAATATGCTCATCTATCCGAACTCTGTCAACATGTAATAAACTTTTCAGCTTTCACAAGATGGAAACCTTATCATTCGTAGTGACTTAAACTAATATTCAACTCTTTCTATTAAATATAGACTTCTCGTTCAAACAATTTACTCTTTGATCTGTACAAAATGAAATTCTATTATCAAACTTGGGAAAATAATCCGACATAATTGTCACATGAAATCTTTCAAATAAATAATTTACCATACCGACTAAAACTCGCGCTTTTATCACCTATGCCTTTCTTGATGTCAAATCCTTACACGTAAATTAGAAAAATCCCAATACTAAAATCACCACATTACCAAGATCAAATTAGAAGTATAGTCATATTTGACATGATTATCACGAGTGAAGAACGTACTTGAACATGAGTCGTAATTGACAAATTATGGAACAAAGATAACAAGAAAACCGAATAAAGAAATCCAAGATAGAGAAACCGAAATAAAGAAATCCGAATAAAGAGATCCGGGATAAAGAAACCCAAGATACGATACTATGCCGAGAATCGAAAACCAAATTCATAGAGAAAATACGAATACTACGATAATTCTTCAAAGAAAGAAAGTCCAAAAGAAAACATCATTTAATCCCATGAAATCAAATATAACAAGATCAATATATCTTCCCATACATATATATCGATGAAGCATCAAGTAGAAGAAAGCAATTATAATATCATATGAATTCTCTCATCAATTCTTATCGACGAAATGAAATAGAATACCCGATGAAATAGAGCAATATAAATTATAAACCAATCAGGACTACCAATGCTTTCATCCAACACCTAATTAGAAGACATTCCCATATAACAAGAATTTCTTGAAGATCAATAGCCATAGAAATATTTACGAGAACGGGTGAACACATAGAACATCTCAAAGAGATCTAAATCTGTCCGGTCATAATCTGTCACACTCAGATAATTCACATTTGAAATATCATTTCCCCAACTAGTTCTGCCGTCACAAATTTTATATTAAACCATTCACTAAAAAGGCCAATTCGAATAAATTTGATTTACACTTTTCTCGACCTTGCACTTGAGTAATTCGATTTACCAAGGAGAATTCCTTTTCTAACTAGGACGATGCATAACTCCAATAATTTTTACGTCAATCCGATACTTTCTGGCTCTGACTTTACTTATCAGCTCATTTTCAATCTCGGATCATACTTATAATTATTCTATCACTGAACTCTTTGGGTTCTCAACCGAAAACTTATTCAATACAAATCTCATGAAATTCCATTATAAGTACCACTTTGGTAAGGGGAGGTTGTAGGACCTCGACTCGACTTTCTTATACATACACATATGACACAACTTCCATCATCATAGTAACATCATCAAAATCATGTCATTCATTCATGTTGGCTTACACCAATTTTCCTATTGTCCCATTTAGACAATATACTTATGCATACATTCTATGTTTTCTAGACACTTTACTTATCCATTCAATTAATTAAATTAATTCATGCTCATGACATTATATAAGGCCAAACAAACATAGATATTTGCATCACAATCACAACTTTCATTTCGTGCATCATCATGTACATATCATTACAATCATATAATTCAGTCCAACAATTTAACATAGATAAGTTCATTTCATTATAATCCTTTACCTCATAAAATTATATACCATTAACATTCATCAACATTCGACATCCAATCAAGACAAGGACATTTTCATTAGTATCATAATATTATGACCTTTATTCATACCTCTACTACTTTCTATTTATTCCGTTCATCTTATCAAGTAAGCCACATACACTACATCATATGAGCATTAAGCAAATATGAATATTTATCACAACATGAACTTTCATCTCACATATTATCACATATGTATCATAAACCTTTATTCATACTTTTCTGAACCGAGACTTATCATAATCATAATTTTACTCAAATACCTTTACTTAACATTGAACATGGTTGGCGCAGCTCGGTTGGAGAGTACCCTGTCTAAATAAGACGGTACTTATACGCGTCGGAAGACATCACACTATCACAGATCAGTGGCATGTATAGCTAAACTTTTACACATGCTAGGTTAGTCCGAGAACCGACTAAACCTGCTCGATACCACTAAATGTAACACCCCGTACCCGAGACCGTTTCCGGAGTCGAACACGAGGTGTTAACGGACTTAATTCATTAATTAAACAGCTCATACAATTCATTTTAAAATTTCCAGACAAGCTGGCTAACTGCATCACAGTTGCTTTAAAATCATATCTCGAGTTACGAAACTCGAAATCCAATTCCATAAATTTTTCCTGAAACTAGACTCATATATGTATCTACTAATTTTTTTCTAGAATTTTTGGTTGGGCCAATTAGTACAGTTTATTAGTTAAAGTCTCCCCTGTTTCAGGGTTCAACTACTCTGACCTCAGTGTATTACGAATCAGATATCTCCCTGTACAGAGCTTCAATGACTATGCCGTTTATCTCTAATAAAACTAGACTCAATAAGGAATCTGTAAATATAAAGCATGACTTCTAATTATCTTTGTAAAATTTATGGTGAATTTCCAAAGTCAGAACAGGGATCCAGAAATCGCTCTGGCCCTGTTTCACAAAAATTTAAACATCTCATAAAATATAGCTCATATACCTGTTTCGCTTATTCCATATGAAAATAGACTCATCAAGCTTCGATTCCATAACTTATTCATTATTTAATTCCATTTCTACTATTTTTAGTGATTTTTCAAACTCACGTCACTGCTGCTGTCTGAATCTATTTTATGGTAAATTTTACCTATTTCATGGTTTCCATGGATTAGCTAGCAATTTGACATACATAATACCAAATATGATCATGATTAGCCATTCCAATGGCTAATCATTACCAAGCATTTCTATCTCCATACCACTCAATAACCATATCATAAGACCATATATACAAAATGATTATAATGCTATACATGCCATACTCAAAATATACAAGCCATTATGTCAAGATGGTATACGGATAGTGTGGCGTGCCTCCGACCGTTTTCGATTTCCGAGCTGGCTTGTCAACACTACAAGGAATGAAAAGGAGGAGTAAGCATAAATGCTTAGTAAGCTCACATGCAAATAGCAAGTAACATAACCATATAAGCAAACATAAAACATCATTTGCATAATCATCACCAAGACATTCATATCACCTTTTCATTTATCATCTTACCATATTGTTGTTATATCGAGTTTTCAACCCGAGGGTTAAGTACATACCTATTCAAATTATCCATTTCACAACACTTACCAATCGTCCCTTTCATCTTGAGTATTCCTCCATTTGAGTAGAACTTTACCCGTTGAACACATGAATATAATTGGATACATGGAAAGTTTGCACATAAGTGCCACATATGTAGCCAAGCTACCATGTAACCCGCCCATAAGTGAACTCGGACTCAACTCAACGAGCTCGGGCGTTCGCATCCATAAGTGAACTCGGACTCAACTCAACGAGTTCGGATGCCTAGTTACATCTCACGAACTCGGACTCAACTCAACGAGTTCGGACGCTCGCATCCATAAGTGAACTCGGACTCAACTCAACGAGTTCGGATGCCCAAATATCCCAGTGACATGTCACTTGTATCCTAATCCATTCCTAAGGTTCAACGGACCTTTTCCCAATCATGTGTCTCAACCATCTTCTACGGAATGCCGATACGATACTCGGTAGTATTTCATATTTTCCAAGTATATCACATAATTTGACATATTATCAAACAATTATCACAAGTATAATATTTCATAATAATTATCATATCATTTAAAAAACATTAAAACATTTAAAATAATAACTATGTTACCAACATTTACATATGAACTTACCTCGTATGCGAAAATGGCTATTTTACCATTTCGTCCACAACTTGGTATTTTCCCCATTTTAGCCCAATTTCAGTTTTCCTTGCTCTATCATTTAAAATATAGTCTAATTAGGACTCACATTATTCAAATTGACCCAAAATCATATTTTTGAAAAATTACAATTTTGCCCTAAACTTTTGCATATTTACACTTTTGCCCCAAAGCTCGTAAATTAAAATTCAGCCTATTTTCTTATGTTTTATGACATGCTGATCATTTTTCCTTCTATGGCAACATCAAATTCTCACTCTAACATGTACTTATGACTATTAGGTATTTTTACCGATTAAGCCCTTTTGCTCGTTTTCACTTAAAACCGAGTAGCACAAGTTGTCTAACATAATTTAAAACCTCATATTCTATCATAAAACACCAAAATACACAAATTTCACCTATGGGTATTTTTCCAAATATAAACCCTAGGTTAAATTATTGCTAGCATAAGCTAAATCGAGCTAGGGACTCCAAAACGTAAAAATCATTAAAACGAGGCTAGAACGAACTTACAATCGAGCTTGGAAGCTTGAAAACCCTAGCCATGGTTTCTCCTTGCTATATTCGGCCATGGGGTTGAAGATGAGCAAAATTGGCTTTTAATTTTGTATTTTAATTCATTTTACCCTAAATGACCAAAATGCCCTTACTACTAAACTTTCCAAAATTCCATCCATGTCCAATTTTTGTCCATAGACTTAGAAAATGGTAAAATTACTCTTTAAGGACCTCTAATTAATAATATAATTCAATTTTATGCAAAATACTTCTAGAACACAAGTTTTGCAATTTATTCAATTTAGTCCCAAATTTCAAATTAAGCACTTTATGCATAAAATTTCTTCACGAAATTTTCACACAATCATGCAATCATATCATAGACCTTAAAATAATCATAAAATAATTATTTATATCTCGGATTTTGTGGTCACGAAACCACTATTCCGACTAGGCCCAAAATCGGGATATTACAACTCTCCCCTTCGTGATTTTCGTCCCAGAAAATCTTACCGGAAAAAGTGGTCTTCACTTTTAATCTCATATTTGGTGTCAAGAACTTGCACTTAGACTGTACCTCCAATACATCTCTTCAATTTCTCATATGATCTAAAAGCTTACAGTCTCAACTCTCAACTGTTCTTAAATTTTCAACCCTTCTCAATTTCCCATGATATCATGACATAAAACCTGGATCTCAACTTGATTTAATGGAGACCGGAATTCCAAGAAATCCGACAATTAAAGAGACACGAAATTCCATGAATCGATGAGTAGGAATTCATTCAATACTGATGTGATTTATAGATCTCGCCAAACATTTAACAATAGGATACATCCCATTTTCCTTTTTCCGCCATAGAAATAATTCTGATATGGCCTCAAGAATAATCCTTCTCATTTCCATCCCAATATCAACATTGACAAGGATAATTTTGATAGATCCCAATGCTCGGCTTTAACCCCTTTAACAACTCCGATTTTATGTAACATCGGATGCTCTAAACTATCACATTACCTCACTGTCTTGAAACACATCACAATTCATACAACAATACATTACTGAAAGTCAGGAAGTCATTGCTCAATGTAGACTAGTCTAGTTCAGACGCTTCGGTTACCAATATGCTCATCTATCCGAACTCTGTCAACATGTAATAAACTTTTCAGCTTTCACAAGATGGAAACCTTATCATTCGTAGTGACTTAAACTAATATTCAACTCTTTCTATTAAATATAGACTTCTCGTTCAAACAATTTACTCTTTGATCTGTACAAAATGAAATTCTATTATCAAACTTGGGAAAAATAATCCTGACATAATTGTCACATGAAATCTTTCAAATAAATAATTTACCATACCGACTAAAACTCGCTTTTATCACCTATGCCTTTCTTGATGTCAAATCCTTACACGTAAATTAGAAAAATCCCAATACTAAAATCACCACATTACCAAGATCAAATTAGAAGTATAGTCATATTTGACATGATTATCACGAGTGAAGAACGTACTTGAACATGAGTCGTAATTGACAAATTATGGAACAAAGATAACAAGAAAACCGAATAAAGAAATCCAAGATAGAGAAACCGAAATAAAGAAATCCGAATAAAGAGATCCGGGATAAAGAAACCCAAGATACGATACTATGCCGAGAATCGAAAACCAAATTCATAGAGAAAATACGAGAATACCACGATAATTCTTCAAAGAAAGAAAGTCCAAAAGAAAACATCATTTAATCCCTTTGAAATCAAATATAACAAGATCAATATATCTTCCCATACATATATATCAGATGAAGCATCAAGTAGAAGAAACAAAATTATAATATCATATGAATTCTCTCATCAATTCTTATCGGGCGAAATGAAATAGAATACCCGATGAAATAGAGCAATATAAATTATAAACCAGTCAGGACTACCAATGCTTTCATCCAACACCTAATTAGAAGACATTCCCATATAACAAGAATTTCTTGAGAAGATCAATAGCCATAGAAATATTTACGAGAACGGGTGAACACATAGAACATCTCAAAAGAGGCGCTAAATCATCCGGTCATAAGCTGTCACACTCGGATAATTCACATTTGAAATATCATTTCCCCAACTAGTTCTGCCGTCACAAATTTTATATTAAACCATTCACTAAAAAGGCCAATTCTGAATAAATTTGATTTACACTTTTCTCGACCTTGCACTTGAGTAATTCGATTTACCAAGGAGAATTCCTTTTCTAACTAGGACGGTGCATAACTCCAATAATTTTTACGTCAATCCGATACTTTTCGGCTCGACTTTACTTATCAGCTCATTTTCAATCTCGGATCATACTTATAATTATTCTATCTTTGAACTCTTTGGGTTCTCAACGAAAACTTATTCAATACAAATCTCATGAAATTCCATTATAAGTACCACTTTGGTAAGGGGAGGGTTGTAGGACCTCGACTCGACTTTCTTATACATACACATATGACACAACTTCCATCATCATAGTAACATCATCAAAATCATGTCATTCATTCATGTTGGCTTACACCAATTTTCCTATTGTCCCATTTAGACAATATACTTATGCATACATTCTATGTTTTCTAGACAGACTTTACTTATCCATTCAATTAATTAAATTAATTCATGCTCATGACATTATATAAGGCCAAACAAACATAGATATTTGCATCACAATCACAACTTTCATTTCGTGCATCATCATGTACATATCATTACAATCATATAATTCAGTCCAACAATTTAACATAGATAAGTTCATTTCATTATAATCCTTTACCTCATAAAAATTATATACCATTAACATTCATCAACATTCGACATCCAATCAAGACAAGGACATTTTCATTCAGTATCATAATATTATGACCTTTATTCATACCTCTACTACTTTCTATTTATTCCGTTCATCTTATCAAGTAAGCCACATACACTACATCATATGAGCATTAAGCAAATATGAATATTTATCACAACATGAACTTTCATCTCACATATTATCACATATGTATCATAAACCTTTATTCATACTTTTCTGAACCGAGACTTATCATAATCATAATTTTACTCAAATACCTTTACTTAACATTGAACATGGTTGGCGCAGCTCGGTTGGAGAGTACCTGTCTAAATAAGGCGGTACTTATACTGGCGTCGGAAGACATCACACTATCACGCATCGGTGGCATGTATAGCTAAACTTTTACACATGCTAGGTTAGTCCGAGAACCGACTAAACCTGCTCTGATACCACTAAATGTAACACCCGTGCACGAGACCGTTCCGAGTCGAACACGAGGTGTTAACGGACTTAATTCATTAATTAAACAGCTCATACAATTCATTTTAAAATTTCCAGACAAGCTGGCTAACTGCATCACAGTTGCTTTAAAATCATATCTCGAGTTACGAAACTCGAAATCCAATTCCATAAATTTTTCCTGAAACTAGACTCATATATGTATCTACTAATTTTTTCTAGAATTTTGGTTGGGCCAATTAGTACAGTTTATTAGTTAAAGTCTCCCTGTTTCAGGGTTCAACTACTCTGACCTCAGTGTATTACGAATCAGATATCTCCTGTACAGAGCTTCAATGACTATGCCGTTTATCTCTAATAAAACTAGACTCAATAAGGAATCTGTAAATATAAAGCATGACTTCTAATTATCTTTGTAAAATTTATGGTGAATTTCCAAAGTCAGAACAGGGGATCCAGAAATCGCTCTGGCCCTGTTTCACAAAAATTTAAACATCTCATAAAATATAGCTCATATACCTGTTTCGCTTATTCCATATGAAAATAGACTCATCAAGCTTCGATTCCATAACTTATTCATTATTTAATTCCATTTCTACTATTTTTAGTGATTTTCAAACTCACGTCACTGCTGCTGTCTGAATCTATTTTATGGTAAATTTTACCTATTTCATGGTTTCCATGGATTAGCTAGCAATTTGACATACATAATACCAAATATGATCATGATTAGCCATTCCAATGGCTAATCATTACCAAGCATTTCTATCTCCATACCACTCAATAACCATATCATAAGACCATATATACAAAATGATTATAATGCTATACATGCCATACTCAAAATATACAAGCCATTATGTCAAGATGGTATACGGATAGTGTGGCGTGCCTCCGACCGTTTCCGATTTCGAGCTGGCTTGTCAACACTACAAGGAATGAAAAGGAGGAGTAAGCATAAATGCTTAGTAAGCTCACATGCAAATAGCAAGTAACATAACCATATAAGCAAACATAAAACATCATTTGCATAATCATCACCAAGACATTCATATCACCTTTTCATTTATCATCTTACCATATTGTTGTTATATCGAGTTTTCAACCCGAGGGTTAAGTACATACCTATTCAAATTATCCATTTCACAACACTTACCAATCGTCCCTTTCATCTTGAGTATTCCTCCATTTGAGTAGAACTTTACCCGTTGAACACATCGGAATATAATTCGGATACATGGAAAGTTTGCACATAAGTGCCACATATGTAGCCAAGCTACCATGTAACCCGCCCATAAGTGAACTCGGACTCAACTCAACGAGCTCGGGCGTTCGCATCCATAAGTGAACTCGGACTCAACTCAACGAGTTCGGATGCCTAGTTACATCTCACGAACTCGGACTCAACTCAACGAGTTGGACGCTCGCATCCATAAGTGAACTCGGACTCAACTCAACGAGTTCGGATGCCCAAATATCCCAGTGACATGTCACTTGTATCCTAATCCATTCCTAAGGTTCAACGGGACCTTTTTCCCAATCATGTGTCTCAACCATCTTCTACGGAATGCCGATACGATACTCGGTAGTATTTCATATTTTCCAAGTATATCACATAATTTGACATATTATCAAACAATTATCACAAGTATAATATTTCATAATAATTATCATATCATTTAAAAAACATTAAAACATTTAAAATAATAACTATGTTACCAACATTTACATATGAACTTACCTCGTATGCGAAAATGGCTATTTTTACCATTTAGTCCACAACTTGGTATTTTCCCATTTTAGCCAATTTCAGTTTTCCTTGCTCTATCATTTAAAATATAGTCTAATTAGGACTCACATTATTCAAATTGACCCAAAATCATATTTTTGAAAAATTACAATTTTGCCCTAAACTTTTGCATATTTACACTTTTGCCCCAAAGCTCGTAAATTAAAATTCAGCCTATTTTCTTATGTTTTATGACATGCTGATCATTTTTCCTTCTATGGCAACATCAAATTCTCACTCTAACATGTACTTATGACTATTAGGTATTTTTTACCGATTAAGCCCTTTGCTCGTTTTCACTTAAAACCGAGTAGCACAAGTTGTCTAACATAATTTAAAACCTCATATTCTATCATAAAACACCAAAATACACAAATTTCACCTATGGGTATTTTTCCAAATATAAACCCTAGGTTAAATTATTGCTAGCATAAGCTAAATCGAGCTAGGGACTCCAAAAGCGTAAAAATCATTAAAACGAGGCTAGAACGAACTTACAATCGAGCTTGGAAGCTTGAAAAACCCTAGCCATGGTTTCTCCTTGCTATATTCGGCCATGGGGTTGAAGATGAGCAAAATTGGCTTTTAATTTTGTATTTTAATTCATTTTACCCCTAAATGACCAAAATGCCCTTACTACTAAACTTTCCAAAAATTCCATCCATGTCCAATTTTTGTCCATAGACTTAGAAATTGGTAAAATTACTCTTTAAGGACCTCTAATTAATAATATAATTCAATTTTATGCAAAATACTTCTAGAACACAAGTTTTGCAATTTATTCAATTTAGTCCCAAATTTCAAATTAAGCACTTTATGCATAAAATTTCTTCACGAAATTTTCACACAATCATGCAATCATATCATAGACCTTAAAATAATCATAAAATAATTATTTATATCTCGGATTTTGTGGTCACGAAACCACTATTCCGACTAGGCCCAAAATCAGGATATTACAACTCTCCCCTTGAGGATTTTCGTCCCGAAAATCTTACCGGAAAAGTGGTCTTCACTTTTAATCTCATATTTGGTGCCAAGAACTTGCACTTAGACTGTACCTCCAATACATCTCTTCAATTTCTCATATGATCTAAAAGCTTACGTCTCAACTCTCAACTGTTCTTAAATTTTCAACCCTTCTCAATTTCCCATGATATCATGACATAAAACACGGATCTCAACTTGATTTAATGGAGACCGAATTCCAAGAAATCCGACAATTAAAGAGACACGAAATTCCATGAATCGATGAGTAGGAATTCATTCAATCTGAGATGTGATTTATAGATCTCGCCAAACATTTAACAATAGGATACATCCCATTTTCCTTTTTCCGCCATAGAAATAATTTCGATATGGCCTCAAGAATAATCCTTCTCATTTCCATCCCAATATCAACATTGACAAGGATAATTTTGATAGATCCCAATGCTCGGCTTTAACCCCTTTAACAACTCCGATTTTATGTAACATCGGATGCTCTAAACTATCACATTACCTCACTTGTCTTGAAACACATCACAATTCATACAACAATACATTCTTGAAAGTCGAAGTCATTGCTCAATGTAGACTAGTCTAGTTCGACGCTTGTTACCAATATGCTCATCTATCCGAACTCTGTCAACATGTAATAAACTTTTCAGCTTTCACAAGATGGAAACCTTATCATTCGTAGTGACTTAAACTAATATTCAACTCTTTCTATTAAATATAGACTTCTCGTTCAAACAATTTACTCTTTGATCTGTACAAAATGAAATTCTATTATCAAACTTGGGAAAAATAATCCTGACATAATTGTCACATGAAATCTTTCAAATAAATAATTTACCATACCGACTAAAACTCGCGCTTTTATCACCTATGCCTTTACTGATGTCAAATCCTTACACAGAAATTAGAAAAAATCCCAATACTAAAATCACCACATTACCAAGATCAAATTAGAAGTATAGTCATATTTGACATGATTATCACGAGCTGAAGAACGTACTTCGAACATGAGTCGTAATTGACAAATTATGGAACAAAGATAACAAGAAAACCGAATAAAGAAATCCAAGATAGAGAAACCCGAAATAAAGAAATCCAGAATAAAGAGATCCAGGATAAAGAAACCCAAGATACGATACTATGCTGGGAGAATCGAAAACCAAATTCATAGAGAAAATACGAATACTACGATAATTCTTCAAAGAAAGAAAGTCCAAAAGAAAACATCATTTAATCCCTTTGAAATCAAATATAACAAGATCAATATATCTTCCCATACATATATATCGGATGAAGCATCAAGTAGAAAAAAGAATTATAATATCATATGAATTCTCTCATCAATTCTTATCGAGACGAAATGAAATAGAATACCCGATGAAATAGAGCAATATAAATTATAAACCGGTCGGACTACCAATGCTTTCATCCAACACCTAATTAGAAGACATTCCCATATAACAAGAATTTCTTGAAGATCAATAGCCATAGAAATATTTACGAGAAGCGGGTGAACACATAGAACATCTCAAAAGAGATCGCTAAATCTGTCCGGTCATAATGTCACACTCGGATAATTCACATTTGAAATATCATTTCCCCAACTAGTTCTGCCGTCACAAATTTTATATTAAACCATTCACTAAAAAGGCCAATTTGAATAAATTTCGATTTACACTTTTCTCGACCTTGCACTTGAGTAATTCGATTTACCAAGGAGAATTCCTTTTCTAACTAGGACGAGTGCATAACTCCAATAATTTTTACGTCAATCCGATACTTTCGGCTCGACTTTACTTATCAGCTCATTTTCAATCTCGGATCATACTTATAATTATTCTATCTTCGAACTCTTTGGGTTCTCAACCGAAAACTTATTCAATACAAATCTCATGAAATTCCATTATAAGTACCACTTTGGTAAGGGGAGGGTTGTAGGACCTCGACTCGACTTTCTTATACATACACATATGACACAACTTCCATCATCATAGTAACATCATCAAAATCATGTCATTCATTCATGTTGGCTTACACCAATTTTCCTATTGTCCCATTTAGACAATATACTTATGCATACATTCTATGTTTTCTAGACAGCTTTACTTATCCATTCAATTAATTAAATTAATTCATGCTCATGACATTATATAAGGCCAAACAAACATAGATATTTGCATCACAATCACAACTTTCATTTCGTGCATCATCATGTACATATCATTACAATCATATAATTCAGGTCCAACAATTTAACATAGATAAGTTCATTTCATTATAATCCTTTACCTCATAAAAATTATATACCATTAACATTCATCAACATTCGACATCCAATCAAGACAAGGACATTTTCATTCGTATCATAATATTATGACCTTTATTCATACCTCTACTACTTTCTATTTATTCCGTTCATCTTATCAAGTAAGCCACATACACTACATCATATGAGCATTAAGCAAATATGAATATTTATCACAACATGAACTTTCATCTCACATATTATCACATATGTATCATAAACCTTTATTCATACTTTTCGAACCGAGACTTATCATAATCATAATTTTACTCAAATACCTTTACTTAACATTGAACATGGTTGGCGCAGCTCGGTTGGAGAGTACCTGTCTAAATAAGGCGGTACTTATACGCGTCGGAAGACATCACACTATCACGGATCGAGTGGCATGTATAGCTAAACTTTTACACATGCTAGGTTAGTCCGAGAACCGACTAAACCTGCTCGATACCACTAAATGTAACACCCGTGCCGAGACCGTTTCGAGTCGAACACGAGGTGTTAACGGACTTAATTCATTAATTAAACAGCTCATACAATTCATTTTAAAATTTCCAGACAAGCTGGCTAACTGCATCACAGTTGCTTTAAAATCATATCTCGAGTTACGAAACTCGAAATCCAATTCCATAAATTTTTCCTGAAACTAGACTCATATATGTATCTACTAATTTTTTTCTAGAATTTTTGGTTGGGCCAATTAGTACAGTTTATTAGTTAAAGTCTCCCCTGTTTCAGGGTTCAACTACTCTGACCTCAGTGTATTACGAATCAGATATCTCCCTGTACAGAGCTTCAATGACTATGCCGTTTATCTCTAATAAAACTAGACTCAATAAGGAATCTGTAAATATAAAGCATGACTTCTAATTATCTTTGTAAAATTTATGGTGAATTTCCAAAGTCAGAACAGGGGATCCAGAAATCGCTCTGGCCCTGTTTCACAAAAATTTAAACATCTCATAAAATATAGCTCATATACCTGTTTCGCTTATTCCATATGAAAATAGACTCATCAAGCTTCGATTCCATAACTTATTCATTATTTAATTCCATTTCTACTATTTTTAGTGATTTTTCAAACTCACGTCACTGC
The DNA here is from genome assembly GCF_025698485.1 of Gossypium arboreum. Classification (NCBI taxonomy): domain Eukaryota; kingdom Viridiplantae; phylum Streptophyta; class Magnoliopsida; order Malvales; family Malvaceae; genus Gossypium; species Gossypium arboreum. The sequence continues at coordinate 88,432,086 of NC_069077.1, forward strand.
TGCTGTCTGAATCTATTTTATGGTAAATTTTACCTATTTCATGGTTTCCATGGATTAGCTAGCAATTTGACATACATAATACCAAATATGATCATGATTAGCCATTCCAATGGCTAATCATTACCAAGCATTTCTATCTCCATACCACTCAATAACCATATCATAAGACCATATATACAAAATGATTATAATGCTATACATGCCATACTCAAAATATACAAGCCATTATGTCAAGATGGTATACGGATAGTGTGAGCGTGCCTCCGACCGTTTCCGATTTCGAGCTGGCTTGTCAACACTACAAGGAATGAAAAGGAGGAGTAAGCATAAATGCTTAGTAAGCTCACATGCAAATAGCAAGTAACATAACCATATAAGCAAACATAAAACATCATTTGCATAATCATCACCAAGACATTCATATCACCTTTTCATTTATCATCTTACCATATTGTTGTTATATCGAGTTTTCAACCCGAGGGTTAAGTACATACCTATTCAAATTATCCATTTCACAACACTTACCAATACGTCCCTTTCATCTTGAGTATTCCTCCATTTGAGTAGAACTTTACCCGTTGAACACATCGAATATAATTGGATACATGGAAAGTTTGCACATAAGTGCCACATATGTAGCCAAGCTACCATGTAACCCGCCCATAAGTGAACTCGGACTCAACTCAACGAGCTCGGGCGTTCGCATCCATAAGTGAACTTCGGACTCAACTCAACGAGTTCGGATGCCTAGTTACATCTCACGAACTCGGACTCAACTCAACGAGTTGGACGCTCGCATCCATAAGTGAACTCGGACTCAACTCAACGAGTTCGGATGCCCAAATATCCCAGTGACATGTCACTTGTATCCTAATCCATTCCTAAGGTTCAACGGGACCTTTTCCCAATCATGTGTCTCAACCATCTTCTACGGAATGCCGATCTCGATACTCGGTAGTATTTCATATTTTCCAAGTATATCACATAATTTGACATATTATCAAACAATTATCACAAGTATAATATTTCATAATAATTATCATATCATTTAAAAAACATTAAAACATTTAAAATAATAACTATGTTACCAACATTTACATATGAACTTACCTCGTATGCGAAAATGGCTATTTTTACCATTTCGTCCACAACTTGGTATTTTCCCCATTTTAGCCCAAATTTCAGTTTTCCTTGCTCTATCATTTAAAATATAGTCTAATTAGGACTCACATTATTCAAATTGACCCAAAATCATATTTTTGAAAAATTACAATTTTGCCCCTAAACTTTTGCATATTTACACTTTTGCCCCAAAGCTCGTAAATTAAAATTCGGCCTATTTTCTTATGTTTTATGACATGCTGATCATTTTCCCTTCTATGGCAACATCAAATTCTCACTCTAACATGTACTTATGACTATTAGGTATTTTTACCGATTAAGCCCTTTTGCTCGTTTTCACTTAAAACCGAGTAGCACAAGTTGTCTAACATAATTTAAAACCTCATATTCTATCATAAAACACCAAAATACACAAATTTCACCTATGGGTATTTTTCCAAATATAAACCCTAGGTTAAATTATTGCTAGCATAAGCTAAATCGAGCTAGGGACTCCAAAACGTAAAATCATTAAAAGCGAGGCTAGAAACGAACTTACAATCGAGCTTGGAAGCTTGAAAACCCTAGCCATGGTTTCTCCTTGCTATATTCGGCCATGGGGTTGAAGATGAGCAAAATTGGCTTTTAATTTTGTATTTTAATTCATTTTACCCTAAATGACCAAAATGCCCTTACTACTAAACTTTCCAAAAATTCCATCCATGTCCAATTTTTGTCCATAGACTTAGAAATTGGTAAAATTACTCTTTAAGGACCTCTAATTAATAATATAATTCAATTTTATGCAAAATACTTCTAGAACACAAGTTTTGCAATTTATTCAATTTAGTCCCAAATTTCAAATTAAGCACTTTATGCATAAAATTTCTTCACGAAATTTTCACACAATCATGCAATCATATCATAGACCTTAAAATAATCATAAAATAATTATTTATATCTCGGATTTTGTGGTCACGAAACCACTATTCCGACTAGGCCCAAAATCAGGATATTACATGCAACTTACTATGTAACACCCTAAGCCCAGCCTAGACGTTACGGCCAAATCTAACATGTCATATGAAGTGAATTTCAAAAAACGTAGTTCGTTGAAAAAAATTTGCTCTATATAAAAACCTCGTTGTGATTTTTATGAAAATTTATCGTTCTTTGTGTGTTGTTAAAACTTAGGTTGATATAGCAAAGTGTTACTCATATTGGTTTATAATTGTACTCTTAAAACAAAGTTTGTTTTTATTTGTTATGATAGTGTGGTGTTTCGAAAGCATGCATTCTTTTTAGTAAAACCGCGGCTTATTGCTAACAGGTATGATTTAAAGTAAATAAATTCCCAAACAAAGAAAAACTTTATGAGGCCTTATTACATAACTGAAACCCAAATTAAAAAGCTTAAAGGATGAAAATTTAAAACAGTAGCAAAAGCAGTCGTTTGGCCCCCATCGAGTCCCTCGCAGCATCGACCCTCCTAAGGATTACTCGTACAGGAAAGCAGAAGGGTGAGTTATGAAAACTCAATGTGTAATCCGTTATCAACAAACAATCGTACAGTAGCAAATACAATCTGGGCCTAAGCCCGTTTTAGTAGCAGTTCAATCTCAGTTAGGGCCTTAGCCCAATACAGTAAGAGTATCAGTGGGCCTTAGCCCATCTCAGTAACAGTAACAGAAATGCAATAAAAAAATCCTACCCATCCATCCTCTACACTCCACTCCGTATAACTCTACACTCCATGTGGGAATAAAATCGACCCACCTATCCCTACACACCAAAATATAGTGGTTGCAGCACTAAAATAGTATTTGCAACAGAGCTGCAAGTAATAGGCTTATAGCCTTTTAGTACACTTCCTCCAATATCATATTTCCCACCCAATGTAATGCAACATAATATAAATGTATTTACAGTAGTAATGGCATGTTCAAACAGTTATACATCATATAAGGGTATATCAGTCATTTACCTCATAAGGGTATAATAGTCATTTCATCAGATTAGGGTTTAGGTATCTTACCAACCCAACAGTAGGCCCACAGTTGTCTCGGGTGACCTGTACAACTTTAATAGTCAAGCAGTGAAAATGGGCCCAAGCCTATAACTCAACCTATGTGCGCCCACACACACGTGTGGCCCATAAAGCCCAAAAATGACCTTGGCCGTGCGAGCTAAATAGCCTGGCCCAATAATCTTCACACGTCCGTGGGGTTTACTTGTGTGGGGCCCACGAGTCTATGGAGCCCACAGGCCCATTGAGGCCCATTGAGGCCCAAAACGACTTAAGCCTATGAATTCGCTCATGGTGGCCTTTTCTATCAAACGCCCACATTTTAAGCATTTAGATCACCATACGAGCGAGCACACACTCGTGTAGCGTTAATAGACGTATCTTTCGACTTTTGCTGATTATCAGTTATTGTAGTGTGATTACACACTTGCTTGCGAGAATGCCACAAGACCACAAGTACTCCCAACCTTCTATTTGTCTAGATCAGTCGATTTAGGCTTGTTTTCCTATTACATTGCAAGAGTGTAATCCTTATGCCTCAGGGATTACCGAAACCGTAAAATCCAGATTGGATGGAAATAACACTCGGCTCTCACCCACACACAAGTCGAAAGTACAGACAGAATGTTAGAGGCGCCCCCTATTAAACAACAATCACTTGCAAAAGTCGAAAACTGAATAAGGAGAGACGTATGCAATAACGATTGATGTACTAAAATGAAAGAATAACAAGAGGGAAGGAGAAGAATGAGGTATTTGGCAAGTGAACAAAAGGGGAAGAAAAGAAAGGGTGTGACAGCCCTAATTTGACCCTAGTCG